>NW_027021317.1:560000-592500 GCF_036884655.1 Musa acuminata AAA Group | reverse complement strand
GAGGATGATAAATCATCCTATGAACAAGGCCTGGCAAGCATGCCATGGCTCGCGATTCCTTTCGAAGACGAGGGCTGTGAGAAGCTTGTCCGCTACTTTGAGCTCTGGCCCTTCCAATTACCAACCGTGCTTGTGATCGGTGCCGATGGGAAGATTATGCTTAAAAATTACGATAGGCTCATCTCCAAGTATGGAGTTTTAGCATGGGAAGCATTCCCGTTCTCTAAGGAGCAACTGGATTTATTGCCAGAGAAGGCAAAGGCCGCACAAACACTGGAATCTCTTCTTGTTGCTGGGGACCTCGATTATGTCATTGGGAAAGAAGGCTTGAAGGTAATGAATCGAGCATATAGTGAATCCACAGCTTGGTATTGTCAATGGCTAACCCCTCATCATTGTGTTTGACAGGTTCCAGTGAAGGAGCTTGTTGGCAAGACCATCCTCTTCTTCTTTGCAATGAGTGATTCGTTTCAATGCCAGAAATTTCTTCCCATGCTGATCGAGGCATATCACAAGATCAAGCGCATGGACAGTGCTTTCGAGGTGATCTTCGTCCCTATGGGCGGCTATATGGATTCGGGTGCTTTCGAGTTCTTCTTACGCATGCCTTGGTTGGCGGTGCCGGTGGATGATGAGAGAATAAGATCGTTGAAGAACACTTTAGAAGCTCATTACGTCAACACCCTGGTTGTCATTGGTCCTACAGGTCAAACGATCACAGAGAACGCCGCAACTTCGTTGAAGATGTATGGAGCCGATGCCTACCCGTTCAGTGAAGAGAGGATCAAGGAGGTAGAGATGGCACAGACACTGGAATCTCTTCTTGTTGCTGGGGACCTCGATTATGTTATTGGGAAAGAAGGGTTGAAGGTAATGAATCGATCATATAGTGAATCCACAGATGGGCATTGTCGATGGCTAATCTCTCATCATTGTGCTTCACAGGTTCCGGTGAAGGAGCTCGTTGGCAAGACCATCCTCCTCTTCTTCTCGATTCGTAGGTCCGGTACATGTCGCGGATTTCTTCCCCATCTGATCGAGGAATATCACAAGATCAAGCGCATGGATAGTGCTTTCGAGGTGGTCAACATCTCGATGGACAAAGATCAGGATTCCTTTGATCAGTTTTTCTCTGGCATGCCATGGTTGTCGCTGCCGTTCGGTGATGAGAGGAAGAAATCTTTGGAACGCACTTTCGGAGTCGATATCCCCTACCCCTCCCTGGTTGCCATTGGTCCTACAGGTCGAACTATCACAAGGAACGCCATGTATTCGTTGGCGACCCATGGAGCCGATGCCTACCCGTTCAGCGAAGAGAGGATCAAGGAGTTGGACCAGAAGATAGACGAGATGGCAAAGGGATGGCCTGAGAAGAGGAAGCATGAGCAACACAAGCATGGGAAGTTGGAGTGGAGCTGCCTGCACGGCCTGTATAGGTGTGGTGACTGCCACAAGATTGGAAGTGGATGGTGCTACTTGTGCTCCATGTGCAGTTTCGGTCTCCACCCCAAATGTGCACTGAAGGAGGAGAAGAAGGAAGAGGAAGAACATGATGAAGGATCTGAGTGTGATGGAGAGGTTTACAACGATTTCGAAGATTCTGAAGATTCCGAAGATTCCGAAGATTCCGACGATTATGAAGATTCTGAAGATTCTGAATAAGATTATGTAATGCAATGGTGTTTGTGTTTTGATGGGAAGAGCTTTAGATCGATGCAATGAAAGTAGCGGACTTATGACAGTCTGCAACTCGCAACATTTTTTGTTGATAGAGAACAATCAGATCAGTAAAAATCTGACGAAAATCTTTTCTTATTTGCTCCATATGATCAATCAAGCTTCATAATAACAACACCAATTCAACAAACATATTTGAGCCACAAATACCAAAGAATAAGAATGTATAATTCATGGCAACAAAGACGAGAAAACATTGAACTGTATGTTCTTCTATACCAAGGAACATTAATAACACATACATTGGTTTAACCAGAAGTATTCAAATTGGCACATGATTTCAATTGTTTTGGATGTCAACCATGATTTCTTCTATTTGATATATCAGAAAACTGGGAAGCGAGGAAATACAATCTCAGGGGAAGTACATTTTCTTTTAATAGAAACTTTACAGTTGATAAATTGCTTTCCTAATTTGTTGACGCAGATATGAACCTGATACAGCTGCTGCTTCCCCGATTTTGTGTTGCACTGGATTGCTGGTTTATACCCTATTTTCCTTATGAGGATATCGAAGATATGATTCTTTTTATACTTACGGTTATTAGGAAAAATACCTTCCGCCTTTAGATAAGAGAGAATATCAACTGTTTCCTTGAGTTTGAGGGCTGCTGTGAAGTAAGAAACTTGATCGAACCTGGACATGGAACACGTGCCATGCTTATCCCATTCATGACGCCAAAATGAGTGGCCATCGCTACTAGGACAACGAAAACTATGCCAATGTTTAATCATCTCGCCAATCAAAGGGTTCATCTACAATCAAAGACAACGAAAAAAAAAAAACGATGAACGACTCACACTCTCATTTTGCAAGGTAACTTTACGATAGAGTAGTCTGTGTCAGAGCTAAACATACCTTACGTCGGTTGTATTTAGAAGCTGATGGCATATTCTTGTCACAAGATGGAATAATTCCATTGCGAAAAGCAGGCCAAAGGCCATGGATGGTAAAATTTTTTTCCGGATACCCCGTACTCATAGGGCAGCAACGGTTGACGTTGCAAAATGATCCAGGCCACTAGATGTTTCAAATCAAACGATCAATATAGAGAAGAACAACAAGATAAAGAAAAAATTAGACTTACCTGAAGAACTAAGTGAAAATAATCATAATTGGACGCAGCAGTGGTGGAGAAAACCAGCAAGAAAGCAATGGTGGAGAAAACCAACAAGAAAGGGAGGACGAGAGGTGTCATGCTTCGGCGAGTTAGGCTTTTGGGCACGTCGGAAGGCTTCTCCTTTTTTGTATATGATCATCACAAGATTGCATAAACATTACCGGTTAGCATGCCTAAGGTGGGTTTAATTAATTATCTACAAAATAGATACATAATTGAAAGAGAAAGAAGAAACAAAAAAACTCAGGGTAGGTTTAATTATCTATAATTATCTATAGGTCATATGCATGTGCTGCAGAGTGAAGATGATAGCTAAAGTACATGTTTCTTTCTATGCATAGAGATATTCTTCTGCAGAGAGAAAATAGTCGATCTCTCCTAGAAATAGAGAAAGACAGTTGGCTTTGAATCATCAAAGATTGAACTCCCGCAGGAGCTGCTCCATGAGAAGAGAAGCTTTGATCGTTTGGACCGTGCCACTTGACTATTGCTGTCCTCTACATCTGCAATAGAGCCTCACAAAGAAGAATTATCATCATTCATGATGAGAGCTTTCTTCGATGCATAGCCAATCTTTTTCCCATTGTTCTGGCTCTTGAGCTACAGTAAGGTCGATTCCAAACTAGAATTTGATGGTTTGATCAGACCTTTGACACAAAGCTTGATCTTTGATCAATCCTCATGAAGAAGCCAGGCTTGACTACAATATAAACCCCTAATGCAAGGAAATTAATTGTGCCCTATGCTGCCTCTCTAGTTAGAATAGCTGTTCTGATTAGGTAAAAGATTGCTAGAAAAAATTGATGAGAAAGACCCTCAAATGTTAAGAAATAAGTGTAAATTCTAAAGATCTACAAGGACACTGGATATGTATTCCATAGGTCTATTTTATGTGAAAGGTACAATTAATAGCCCCCCCGCATAGGTTTTGTGTTTCAATTAATTGGGTTTTGTTGCTAGATTAAATTTCATAAGGTGTGTTGTTGATGCATATATATATATATATATATATATATATATATAATGATATATGGTTATAAAAGTTCATTAGTATGCTATAATTTTTATATATGCATATAAATATTTTAAATTATTCTGACGTATAAATTTATCTATTGATTTTGTATATACTATGTTATTAGGTTATGCTTGCTAAAGAAATTAAAGATAAGGTATTTACCGTTAAATGTATTATGCTCACCTAAATAAAGCTATAAAAACTTATACTTACCGAGTGATTATCTACTATATATTCTATTTTGTATGTGAGGATACTAGTAGTCCATCCAAGTGATTTGGTATGGAAATAAGCATGTGTGAGCCCATGCCAACATAAATATGAACGATGACTTATGAATATTTTTATATGTATAAAATTTGGACTTTGTATTTTTCTTTTAGTTAGATATTATAATTATATATAAATATTCAAATTACTATATACAAGGAAAAGTTTATTATTTTATTTAGTAAATTAGCATATTTTATTTTAAAGATTGTTTACTTTTAGTCATTCATATAGGGCTCGTGTAGAACTAGAAGTAGATTGTTACACCACCCCCTTCACACAATTAATGTAGTCATCCTGATTATTTCCATTCATTTATAATTTAAAATTACCTTAATTAGATCTTCCTTATTTGTATTGATCCATTTGTTTGTTTGTGCAATATGATTAAGGAAATAATTAAAAAATTTATGACTAAGAAAATATCTAAATTCTATTTTCTTATTGGTTTGGGCAAGTTAAGAATTAAATTTATTTATTTATTTATTTATTTATTTATATAAAAAGTGATTTTTAAAAATTTCCTTAGGGGAAATCTTCTCCTCCTAATGGCTTTGCTCCTCTTCCTTCCCGAGGAGGTCAGGCTCCTATTTTATTTATCACTAGTGGAGAGGAGTCTAGCAGTGGGAAGATAGAGGGAACTCCATTTCAAATAAGGTATATCTTCTATCTTTTATCAATTTATTATATATATATAAATATTAGTCAAATGATATTAAGGTTTATAAATTTTGAATTATATATAAAAAAAATTTAAAAATTAAAATTATCCTCTCTGTAGCTGCAGTTGCATTCATAAGAAATAGAAGAGTGAAACTAGGAACCTGCACTTTAAATGAAGTTCTATAATTACTAATCCTTTTATTGATAAATTGGTGCACATCTAAAAGTAAAAACTTGCACAATTATATTTGATGGGATTAGGTTAGATTATTCCTAATTTAATTCAATATAGGCATAGTTGACACCCAAGGGACTTGATCTGACCTAGATCATTAATTAAATTATCTCCGATTTGATGTGATCTGGGGATGCAATTCAACCTAAAATGCAGCCCCATTTAGCAAGATGGTTAAGCATTATCATCTTGTTATTGCATCAAGATAGTAGTTGAAGTTGATTTAGTTTTTATGTGTTACTTTTTCTTTAATCAAGTTGAAAACACTAATCAAGAATCAAAATTTATAAATCTGATAAATCAAACTCGAGAAAGAACGAACAGAACACAATTGAGAGGGAAACTAGAGGAGAAGAGAGAGATCGGCGTACCTCTAAAGGGCAGAAGATTGCACAAGGAGGAGAAGAGAGAGATCGGCGTTCCTCCACGTTATAGAGCTCATATATATATCATGCAGCGTTCGCTCTTATGGAAAATTATTCCCCGTTAAGTTCTAGAAAGTGTCATTATTTTCCATTATGATGAAATTATTCCCCGTTAAGTTCTAGATTCCCCGTTAAGTTCTAGAAAGTGTCATTATTTCCCATTATGATGTATATTTTTATCATACGACACATTCTTTTCTTATATTTTAGAGATTTTATATTGAAAATGGGTATTTTTGTATTCATTTCCAAATCGATATAATAAGTTATTACCTTATTGCATTAGCAGAGGTTGACTCGCTACTCTGGGCTTGAAGACAAGACTGATTTCTTAGTTGTTTCCGCCACCTTTTCGTGATTCGCCCTCTCTCTTTCTCCGGGGTCGCTGAAGTTATGAGAGTCGGTTCAGGGAGAGTTCAGTTGGTGCAGGCGCAATAAGCAAGACGTGTTAACGTAAGAGTCACTTCATGCCCGATGGTGAAATCCACATACACGTGTCCACAAATCAACTATCCCCATTGATAAGGGTAAAAATGGCGATGTAATGCGCCATGACGTCAGTCATACCTGGGCGACGTCCTGCCCGAGGAAATGCGTATTAACGCCAACTTGATATGCGCCAGCGTCACTCGCTCCCAGACAACGACTGAATCGTCTGACCCCGCGCGCTCGGCCGAGGTAGAGGGGGACGTCGGCCGAAGCTCGCCCATACCCTATGACAGTTCGGTTCTCCACGCAACCCCAGTGGCGATGTCAGACGCCATCGGAGGTACAGTCCTACTCCTGCTGGAAGCCACATCAGGTAACATCAAACTCATCTATAAATACCCCAGAGTTCTAAACGAACAAGGGGAGAAAAGACGAGCACAACGCACTCGGAGGCATCTCTTCCTCCAAAACCTTCTCCACATCGCTGACTTGATCATCGGAGGGGTCGGGCCGAGCTTCCGACCCGACCTGTGTGCAGGTGCGAGACGACGTCGCCTCTTCCCGATGCTGCCTCAAGGGACGCCACGTAAGATCCCCGCCATTCGGACCCCCCGAACAAGCCGCGTCGGCCCCAAGGCCACGGCTAAAAAAGTTGTTTACACCAACAGATTGGCGCTAGAAGGAGGGCCTGTCCGAATGTCGAACGATCTGCGAATCCACTCTGACGAACCCGTGGCTGTCGGGCCGCCCACGATGACCACTCCGGGGGAACACCCCCCACACGATGGATCCCGAGACGAACATCTCGCCGCAACGTCAGAACGCTAATGACGGTTGTTCAATGACCCGGGCTTGTCACCTCCCGATGGCGCACACACAGGCCCATCGCCGGTATCATCCGAGGCCTTTCACGACCTCGCTCATCAAGTCCGAGCTCTGACGGGCATGGTGCAGACCATCATCCCGCTCGTCTCCCAACCGACACCCCCGCATATGACCCGACCTTTGCAACAACAGGAGGCCCCCACTAGGACTCATGTGCCACTTCCCGAGCTCCCCACTCCGCCTCAGAATCCGATAGCCCAGCCCGGGAACCGGGAGGCGGAAGACACGGCGAGTCGCCCCGAGCCCGACGCTCCATCTGCCGACTCGACAAATGCCCTGCGGGCCCAGTTGCGCCTCGTTAGTCAACGACTCGACGAAGTACAATAGGAAGTCTGTAAGTCAAAAGGAGAGCTCGGGGCGGACGGATAGCAAGGATCCCCGTTCGTCCCCGAGATACAAGATCAAGCGATTCCCCCGCATTTCCGGCTCCCTTCGCTGGATCCATATGACGGCACCGCTGACCCAGCGGACCATGTTGTCGCTTTTCACACCCAGATGGCGCTATATGGGACTTCTGACGCCTTGATGTGCAAGACATTCCCAACAACCCTACGGGGGCCAGCCCGCGTGTGGTACAGCGACCTGAAGGTCGGGACCATCGCCTCCTTCGACCAACTTGCCAGAAGTTTCGAGCTCACCTTCCTGGCTTACGCTCGACCAAAGCCGTCTATGGCGTTGCTCCTCGGACTCAACCAAAGGGAGGACGAGCCCCTCTCTCATTTCGTGAACCGCTTTACGACACAAATTCGGGGACTGTCCGACACTCACCCCTCTCTGTTGATACAGGCATTCATGGTAGGCCTGCGGCCTTCCAGGTTCTTTTGGTCTCTTGTGGAGCGACCCCCCACCGCGGTGCCCGAAATGCTTCAGCATGCAAGCCAATTTATCGCCGTCGAGACATGGATGGCCGGGAGGCGGGAGGAGCACAAAAAGGTTAAGTCGGAGCCGCCCCAGCAGCAACAACCCGCCGCGTCCCGGCATAAGATGGACAGACCCGACCCAAGGCCTCCTCTCCCTGCCTTGAACTCGTCCCGAACAGAAATATTACTCCACATAAGGGAGAAGGGACTACTCAAAGATCCTCACCCGATGAGGAGCCCGCAAGAGCTTGCAGACCGATCAAAATATTGCCGCTTCCATCGGCAGCATGGGCATGACACCGAACAGTGTCGTGAATTGAAAAAGCAGATCGAGGAACTCATTCGTAGAGGGCATCTTGGCTAGTACCTTCGACCGGACAAGGAGCTGTCGCCACGCCCAGAGGGCCCCATCGAGTGACACGTCGACTTAATAGCTGGCGGTCCTACATCTGGCGGAGGTTCCATGACGGGAAGAAAGGCATACGCCAGAGCCGCCCAGACCGAAGCTCCCAGACACGGGCTTGAGCCCGAGATCACTTTCCCGACCGGAGCCTCCGAACAACCCGAGCATGACGACGCGCTTGTGATATCGGCCAGGATCGCCAATGCACAAGTAAGAAGGATCATGGTCGATACCGGAAGCTCAGCCGACATACTTTACTTCGACACCTTCCAGAAGCTCGGCTTGGCTAGGGAGAATATGAAGCTGATGTGCTCGGCGCTCACTGGATTTATCGGGGATTCAATCTCGCCGCTGGGGGCTATCACTCTGCCCTTAACCTTAGGGGCCCCGCCAAGGTCGAAGACAGTAATAACCACTTTTCTAGTGATCGACCTCCCCACCGCGTACAACGCCATCCTCGGCCGACCAACCCTCAACAAGGTCAGAGTCGTCGTCTCAACTTACTACCAAACTATCAAGTTCCCAACTCACGCCGGGGTCGGGGAAGTCACGAGAAGCCCCCGAGAGTCCAGGCACTGCTACCTGACCGTCGTCTCGTTACACAAGAGGGCAAGGGTCGAACCACCGCTGGAGGATCCTAGGGAGACGAAGAACCGACCCCCCATCCCGAGCCAAGGGGATCCACCGTCGACGTACCACCGCTAGAAGCTCGGCCTGATCAGACGGTCAAGATCGGTTCGGAGCTGCCCGAGCGGGAACGAAAGCAGTTCGTCGGCCTCCTGCGGGAAAACGCCGACATCTTCTCCTGGTCCCCATCTGATATGACGGGCGTCGATCCGGAGGTTGCACAACATCGCCTCAACATTTCGCCTGATGCTCGCCCGGTAAAACAGAAACCCAGACGGCAGGCCCCTGATCGGCAACTCGCCATACGAGGAGAAGTGGGCCGACTCTTAGCGGTAGGCTTCATAGAAGAAGCCAGGTACCCACAATGGCTATCCAATGTAGTTCTCGTGAAAAAATCCAATGTGCGTTGATTACACCAGTCTCAACAATGCATGCCCAAAAGACTACTACCCCCTTCCGAAGGTCGACCAGTTGGTCGACGCGACGGTTGGACACGCCCACCTCTCCTTTATGGACGCCTTCTCGGGATACAACCAAATCAGAATAGTGCCCGAAGACCAAGAGCATACAGCCTTTCTCACCGACCAAGGGGTATACTTTTACAAGGTCATGCCTTTCGGGTTAAAAAATGCTGGGGCAACATACCAGAGAACAGTGAACAAAATGTTCGCCTATCAGATCGGGCGGAACATGGAAGTTTACGTGGACGACATGATTGTAAAAAGCCAAGAGGCGGGAGCCCACCTTGCCGACCTGACCGAGGCATTCGCCACACTGCGCAAGTTCGGCATGCGACTGAACCCCGCGAAGTGTGCTTTTGGCGTCACCTCGGGGAAGTTCCTCGGGTTCATCATTCACGAAAAAGGAATTGACGCCAACCCAGAGAAGGTCTAGGCAATCATCAACATGCAGTCGCCTCGGACGATCAAAGACCTGCAGCGCCTCAACGGGAGGCTCGTCGTCATGTCTCGTTTCCTCGCCCGGTCGGGCGATCGCTGCCTCCCCTTCTTCAGGGCGCTAAAGAGCCCAAAGAATTTTCAGTGGACGGCGGAGTGCGAGGAAGCCTTCAAACAAATAAAGCAGACCTTGGCCAACCTCCCCCGGCTTGCCTCAGTTTCTCCCGGTGAGAAGCCGGGCCTCTACCTGGCTGCCTCCCAGCACACAGTCAGTTCCATTCTGATCAAAGAAAATTCCGACGAACAGCTTCCGATCTACTATGTCATCCATGTCCTAAGCGGGCCCGACGAGCATTACCTGCCGATTGAGAAGCTCGCGCTCGCGCTTGTGCTGTCAACCCGGAAGTTACGCCCCTATTTCCAGGCTCACCCGGTGGAGGTCATCACCGACCAACCGCTTCGGTAAGTCTTATCTAAATTTGATGTTGCAGGGTGGCTCCTCAAATGGGCGGTGGAGCTCAGCGAACATGACATACGATACGTGCCCAGGACCGCCATTAAAGTCCAGTCCGTGGCCGACTTCATCGCTGAATTAACCCAGGTCGCGGACGGGGATCTCGTGCAACCTCCCGAAGCATGGGTCCTACACGTGGACGGATCAACCAATTCAAAGGGTGCCGGCGCAGGGCTTGTGCTGCTAGCTCCCGACGGACGCTTGTTCGAGCGCTCCCTCCGCTTTGGGTTCTAAGCCACCAATAACGAGGCAGAATACAAGACGCTCCTGGCAGGACTCGGGTTGGCCCTCAAAATGCAAGTGGCTACCATACATGTCCTCACCGACTCACAGCTAGTAGCCGAGCAACTCAGCGGCGGATACGAGGCTCGGGACCCAACCATGGCAAAGTACCTAGCACAGGTGAGGAACCTAATCGCCAAATTCCCTCATTTTACATTATCTAATATTCCGAGGGAAGAGAACGGGCGGGCCGACGCGCTAGCTAGGCTGGCGTCAAGGCCGGCCTCTGAAGCCCGGCCCGAGGTCGAGGAGCTCCCCACCCGTGCATTCGAAATAGCAGCCGCGGCCTCAGGCAGCATGCCGACCACATGGGTACATGAGCTACTACGCTTTAAACGAGACGGGACCCTTCCTCCCGATGAGGTTGCGGCTCGGCACCTGCGTCGTACGCATGCGTGGTACTCCGAGGTGAGTGGACGTCTCTATAAGCGGTCCTTTACATACCCCCTCCTACGATGTTTGGAGCCCGACGAAGCTCAGACGGTTCAGGCCGAGATCCACGAGGGAGTCTGCGGGGAACACATCGGCGGGCGAACCCTGGCACACAAAATACTTCGCTAAGGTTACTACTGGCCGACCATGTGCCGGGACGCGAAGGCTTATGTGCAGCGGTGCAGTTCTTGCCAAAAACACGCCCCAGCAGTCGGCGGTCCCACTCACCCCATCGATTATGCATGGCCATTCGCGCAGTGGGGTTTGGACCTGCTCGGACCCTTCCCGCCAACCGCAGGTCAGCGGAAGTACATCATCGTGGGAGTGGATTTTTTCACGAAGTGGGTTGAGGCCGAACCGTTGGCGACGATAGCGGAGCGTCAAATTGAAAAGTTCGTGTGGAGGAACCTGGTGACCCGGTTCGGCCTGCCCAAAACCATCATTACTGATAACGGGCCTTAGTTCGCCGGTAGAAGATTCCGGCAATTCTGTGACAGCCACGGTATCAAGTTAAGGTTCAGCTCGGTGGCTTACCCTCAGATGAACGGGCTAGCGGAGGTAACCAATCGGTCCATTCTAGACGGGCTCAAAAGAAGGGTGTCCGTAGCCCGATCGGCCTGGACGGACGAACTCCCAAGCGTCTTATGGTCATTACGCACCACCCCCAAGATCGCGATTGGAGAGTCCCCCTACAGCTTAGCGTTCGGAACCGAAGCTATCCTGTCGCCCGAGGTAGCCATTGCCACCCTTCGAGCAAGAAACTATGATGAGGAAACCTCAAACGAAGGACTTCGAGCCAGCCTCGACATGCTCAAGGAGCGACGCGCCGATGCGCACTTAAAGGCTCTCTCGTATAAAAGAGCTGTTGCAAAGGTCTACAATAGGAAGGTACGACCCCGACCAATTAAGTTAAACGACCTAGTCCTGCGCAAGACCGAGGTCAGCGACTCGACCCGAGCAAGGGGGAAGCTGGCTCTCAAATGGGAAGGACCTTAACGGGTCGTCGAGGTAATCCAACCGGGTACGTACCAACTCGCGACAATGGAGGGTTCTTCTTTGCCGAGAACATGGAACGTCCAGAACCTTAAGAAGATTTTCGTCTGAGAAAGAAGAAGCTTTTTTTTCTTTTTCGCCTAGTGAAAGAAGAAGCTTTTCGTCTAAAAAAGAGGAAGTCTTTCGTCCAAGGAAAAAGAAATTTTTCTTTCGAAGAAGAAGAAGCTTTTTCCTAGGGGAAGAAGAAGAAGACGAGCAAATACACGAGAGAAGAGAAAACCTTCTTTTATTTCAAGAAAAAGACAACTTACAAGACTTGACCTCGACTTACAGGACTTGACTCCGACTTACAGGACCCTACCCCCGACCCACAGACCGACCAACATCTCGGAGACAAAACACTCCTCTCATTCCTGCGGGGGGTCCGGCCGGTCGTCGAAAGGAACGTCCTCGGGCATATCCACCTCAAGATCCTCGGGATGGGAGGTAAAGGGATCCTCCTCCACCTCGAGGCCTGGGTGGCGCGAATGGAAGCGGGCCGTGGCGATCCGATATCCATATTTAAAAGAAACCCGCCCCGTACACGCCAGCCCGAGTTCGAACCCCTCGGACTTCTTGTAAGTCGCTATTAATTCTCGGTCCTTCTTGGGTCGGAGACGAGCCTCCTCGGTAAGCGCCTCAGAAGCCGCCCTCGCCTCCACCTTCGCCTCCTCTAGTTTTTTGCTAAGGGTGCCCGCCTCCGTCTTCAACAAGTGAAGCTCGGTCCGCTCTAGCCTTATAGTTTTTTAGAGGTCGTTATTCATGGTCTTGGACGCCTTGAGCTCCGACTTGAGACGGGCCGCCTCCGCCTCCGCTTCCGCCGTGCGCTTCCCAGCAGCCGCCATGGCCTCCAGCCCAGCTCCGGCTCGAGCCTCCTCGACCTGTCGGTGAAGCTCGGCGTTGCGCTTGATAAGGTCCCCAATGACCCGGCCGGCGTCGCGCACCCTGTCCATCAGGGCCGTCGCGTAATGGAGACCCTATAGGAAAAAAGTCGGGTCAGGAATAACAGCGTCAGGGGAGCAGCCTCAAGGTGGGAGGAGAAGCATTTACCCAAACCAAGGACTTGGCAGACTTATCGAGGAGAGCCCCCGAGGGCTAAGTGTACAGATCCCGAGCCACGTCGGGATGTAGAGCCCCTCGGAGAAAGGCCGCGGAGGAGTCCCCTCCGACCCACACCTTGTCCCCCCGGGACAGACCTCCCCAGCGGGCAACCAAGGGATCGCCTGCCTCCCCAGTCGCAATCTCGCCCACCATTCGCGCCAGGAACGGCTCCTCGTCCCTGGTAGTTAACCGGCACAGGTCGCGCACGCTGGGAGGGCGAGGGCCCTTCCCAGCCACCTGTTGGCTGGACCCGGCCTCACCTCGAGAGGGACCCGCTTCAGTCCCCGCGGGAGCCGCTGCCTTCGCCTTCTTCCGAGGGCGCACGGCCTCGACCTACAGGGGAGCGCCCTCCGAGCCGGGCAGCGGGTCGACCGACGTCGCTGAAGGCAGAGTCGGAGGCGCCTGACCGCCTAGGAGTGATCGGAGATTCACCATCTATACAGAAAACGGGGAAAGCGTGTCAGCACCAAGATTAAGCCCTGGCATGTCCGAACTGAAACACTACTAACGTACCCCGAGGCATCGAACTAAGGCCCGCCTCGACCGGCCACCACTTGGTCATGCTCCAGAGGACCTAGGAGCTGGGGAGAACCTCTTTGAGCCTCCCCAGATCTCGGCACTCTGCCTCGCTCAGGGTCGGAACGGTATTATCGATCGCCTTTGCGGACCACCGTACTCCGAAGCCCCAATCCCTTGCCCGACTAACATAAAAGAATCTCTCCTTCCACCCTTTGTTGTTAGAAGGCCCCCCCCCCCCCCCTCCAACTCGGAACCCTTCCCGGGTGGATAGAAAGTATCCCCCGAGCCCCTTGGAGAGGCGATAACAAGAACGAAACAGGTTGAGGGTGCTAGTCATAGGTGCCCAGCAAGCCAATCACGTGAGTGATGGCACGTGTGACTTGATACAGAATCTTTTTGCTTATTATATTTTGGCTTATATCACTTTATAACTATTGCATATATATATATATATATATATATATATATATATATATATATATATATATATATATATATATATATATATATATATATGTCTTGGATTTGTGCAATGGGAATCGGATCGTGATGAGATCACGATAATGAGATCGATTCACCTTTAAACACATATCCTAAATAATCTCGGTCATAGGTTACTCGAGAGGGATATCGTGATAACCGGACAGACTGGTGTGCTGTATACCCGTCTATATGATGGATGCAGTTGGTCTCATAGCTGCTCGTGTAGGGACACTAAGGATACAATACAGGTGCTCATTGGAGAATGAGTTCACTGATTGATCCGCTTACGGAATGCTGGATTGTTGATGATGCCTTATTGTCAGACAACAATTCCGTAGTCCTAGTGGTGTATCTGGTCCTTAGACTTGAGACACCAAGGATGTCCTGTATGAGTGCTCCACTCTTTAATACCAGACTTATAGGTTTGGCTGTCCCAGATCTAGTACAACTGGTTATTGGAAGTGGTAGTCGACCTTACGAGGGCTATTGAGTGTCAATAGAGGATCATCCACTCTCGGCGTCATGAGAGGAATATCTCATATGTTCTTGCCTAGACAAATCCCTGGCCAGGGTCATTCGGGTTGAGAGAGAAAGAGTTCTCCCGGAGAATCCGATTATAGCGAGACTCGAGTAGAAACCGTATGGGTCTGACAACACCATGCTCGATATACGGTCTCTGGGATATTAGATGGATGAGGGATTATAGGTACACGGTAACTAAGGACAAACAGGTCCAATGGATTGGATTCCCCTGTATCGTTTGGGGACTACGGCGTAGTGGCCTAGTACGTCCATAATCGATGAGTCGAGTGAATTATTACAGAGATAATAATTCACTGAGTTAGAAGGAGTTCTGACAGGTATGACTCATGGCCAGCTCGATATTGGGCCTAGAGGGTCACACACATAGGCATTGCGATGAGTAGAGGTTCGGATATGAGATATCCGACGGAGCCCTTGTCTTATTGGATGCAGATCCAATACCCACTAGGGGAGGACCCATTAGGGTTTGACAGGGGGCCTCTATAAATAGGAGGGATTCAGAGCCTCATAGGCTAGAGTCTTTGCTTGCCTTTCCTATTCTCCTCTCCCTCTCCACCTCAAAGCAGGCTTGGAGTTTTAAGGAGCGTCGTCGCAACCCTGCTGTGTGGATCACCGCTAGAGAGGAGGACGCTTGACCTCCTTCACCCTCTCCTAAGGATCTGCAAGGAAACATGGATATACGATCTCCTTTGGTAACACAATCTACTCTATACGCAGTTTTAAGTTTCGTGGATTTTACGCACAAATCTTCGCACGACGACGAACATCTATTTGGGAATCGGGGATTTTGTTTTCTTGTTCTTCCGCTACGCATGTGATGTCGCCCCCAAGATTTCCCAACAGAGGGTGGGGGTGATTTTGGCGTAGTGACATTCCCCTAGGAACACCACCAGGTAACGCCAGGAGTTCGGCGCCACCTGGGACGGCGAAATTCGCCAGAAGGAAATACAAGACACGATTAGTGGGTGAAGAGGAAAGTGCAGACTCACCTCCAGGGCGTCTAGGGTCAGCGCGAAACCCTGCGGAACCGGGTCATACGCCCGTTGTCCCGGTTCAGGGGCACTAAGGATGTGGTCCTCCGGGATACTATAGTGCTCCCGGAGTCCCCCCAACAGTGACCCACTCACGGTGGAGTCATCGTCGTGCGGCCACATCAAGGCCTCCAGGGCCCGCGTCGCCTCCCCATCAGAGGATTCCACGGGAGACGTCGGAGGACGTCCCCCCTCAGCTACATGGGAAGGGGAAGAAGGAGGGGGAGAAGAAGATAACATCTCAACTGACCTTAACGGAGAGGAGCTACGAGGAAAGGAAGGACGACCCAGGAAGCGGGGAAGAAAACGGAAAAGGGGACGACAGGACCTGAAGAAGGAGACTCTGCGACAAAAGATAAAATCGAAGCCGGGCATCCGCTATTTAAAGGAGATATCCTGCCAGAACTAGTGCCCGTTCGCCTCCCGAGAATGGGCGGCAGCCCACCCACGCACATGCATAACCGTCACGTCGCGTCAGAAATGCCAAAAAATGCTCCGCCTTAATGAAAGCCTGATGTGGCAGCCCCGCTGAAGCAACAGCGCACTGACGCCTCGATCTCAACGCCCGAAAGCGTGTGGTAAAAGCAACCCGCTCCCCCTAAGAAAATAAGTAAAAAACGGTAGTTCTCCACCCCCGCTACTACTAAATGGACAAGGAGGGAAAATGGCACGAGCAGCTTCTCGGCTCCATACTCTCCGAGACACACCTGCGTGGCCTGCCCGCTTGCGTCGTGCTCCTTGGCTTCGTGCTTCCCGAGACACACCTGCGCGGCCTGCCCGCATGCATCGTGCTCCTCGACTCCATACTCTCCGAGACACCCCTGCGCGGCCTGCCCGCCTGCGTCGTGCTCCTCGGCTCCATGACCCCCGAGTCCACCTCTACTCGGCCTGTCCGACTAAGTCGTGCTCCTCGGTTGCATGTTACTCGGGACCACGCCTACGCGTTCAGCCCACCTGCGCCGTGCTCCTCGGCTGCGTGTTACCCGAGACCACACCTGCGCAGCCTGCCTACCTACGTCGTGCTCCTCGATTACACGTTGCCCGAGACCACGCCTGCGCGACCTGCCCGCCTGCGCCGTGCTCCCCGGTCGCATGCTCTCCGAGACCCCGATCTCTGCTCGGCTTCCCGATTGAGTTGTGCACCTCGGCCGCATGTTGCCCGAGACCACACCTACGCGGCCAGCCCGCCTGCGTCGTGCTCCTCGGCTCCATGCTCCCCGAAACCACACCTGCGCGGCCAGCCCACTTGTGTCGTGCTCCTTGGCTCCATGTTCCGTGAGACCACACCTGCGCGGCCTGTCCGCCTGCGTTGTGCTCCTCGGCTCCATACTCTCCGAGACACCCCTGCGCGGCCTGCCCACCTGCGTCGTGCTCCTCGGCTTCATGACCCCCGAGTCCACCTCTGCTCGGCCTGTCCGACTGAGTCGTGCTCCTCAGTTGCATGTTACTCGGGACCACGCTTGCGCGTTCAGCTCGCCTGCGCCGTGCTCCTCGGCTGCGTGTTGCCCGAGACCACACCTGTGCGCCCTGCCCGCCTGCGTCGTGCTCCTCGGTTACACGTTGCCCGAGACCACGCTTGCACGACCTGCCCGCCTACACCGTGCTCCCCGATCGCACGCTCTCCGAGACCCCGATCTCTGCTTGGCTTCCCGATTGAGTTGTGCACCTCGGCCCCATGTTGCCCGAGACACACCCGCGCGGCCAGCCCACCTACGTCGTGCTCCTCGGGTCTGCGGAACCAGCCCACCTGAAGAAAGAAGCCATGCATCGGACCCCCTGCGTACGACAACCGACGCATAACTCCTTTCGGGGGGGGGGGGGGGGGAATATGATAAGGGTAAAAATGGCGATGTAATGCGCCATGACGTCAGCCATACCTGGGCGACGTCCTGCCCGAGGAAATGCGTATTAACGCCGACTTGATATGCGCCAGTGTCACCCGCTCCCAAACAACGACTGAACCATCTGACCCCGCGCGCTCGACCAAGGTAGAGGGGGACGTCGGCCGAAGCTCGCCCATACCCTGCGGCAGTTCGGTTCTCCACGCAACCCCAGTGGCGATGTCAGACGCCATCGGAGGTACGGTCCTACTCCTGCTAGCAGCCACATCAGATAACATCAAACTCATCTATAAATACCCCAGAGTTCTAAACGAACAAGGGGAGAAAAGACAAGCACAACGCACTCGGAGGCATCTCTTCCTCCAAAACCTTTTCCACATCGTTGACTTGATCGTCGGAGGGGTCGAGCCGAGCTTCCGACCCGACCTATGTGCAGGTGCGAGATGACGTCGCCTCTTCCCGACACTGCGGTAAAGCTCTCCACCCGACGCGACATCCCGACCCGACCACCCGCCGGGAGACCTCAAGGGACGCCACACAAGATCCCCGCCATTCGGACCTCCCCGAACAAGTCGCGTCGGCCCCAAGGCCACGACTAAAAAAGTTGTTTACACCAACACCCATCAAGGTTTCAGGGGTGATTTAGTCTTGTCAACAGGCAGAGTCAAAATAATTCACGCACCCAGAGTCCCGCATGGCTGAATATAACTAGAGATGAGACGTGGAGCGCATGAGAGAGATGGGTGCGAGGGTGAGTCATTTAGTGCGACGTGTAGCAGACAAGAAATATTTATCTGGGGGCAAAATAAAAGAAAGGATTTCCCCACCGGTTAATTTGAGACAGAAGTCTGCCCTCGTTATTGTTGGAGGTTATACTGAGCTTCTTGCGGACCGATCGTTTTCCTCCAATTGTATAGCAGGTATGATTTGCGAGTAGATTATCAGATGTAAGAAAAAGATTTTTATGATGAAGTTGCGGCCACATAGATCACATTTGGACCGACTTCCCCCGTTCCTATTTGTCGTAAACCCAAACCCGCACGTACCAAATAGCCTGTCTCTCTCTCTCTCCGGTCTTTGCACACTGTATTTGGTCGGTTCCTCCGCCCTCCAACTTGGAGCTGCGAATTCGATCTCGCCTTCCTTCGTTTTGCACCCGCGGCGCCCGGATTCGAGCCGGGCCGTCGAAACCCTAGCGCCCCCCCCCCCCTCCGCCCCAAACTTTGGGCGCCGGAGCGGAGGGCGATGGCGGCGGAACTGGGGCAGCAGACGGTGGAGTTCTCCGCCCTTGTGCGACGAGCCGCGGAGGATTCCTACCTCGCCCTCAAGGAGCTGGTGGAGCGGTCCCGGGCGCCGGAGGACCAGCGATCCGACTCCGAGAAGAAGATAGACCTCCTCAAGTTCATCGCCAAGACTCAGCAGCGGATGCTCCGCCTCCATGTGCTCGCCAAGTGGTGCCAACAGGTGATTCTCGTCGTCGTCTTTTTTTTTTTTTTTGCTTCTTTATTGCTCGCTGTGAACTGGTTTTTTGCCTAGGGTTTCTGAATGTGTTCCTTCTTGAGTGCCTCTAGGCTCCGGTAGATGGAAAGCCGCTTCATTTCTTAATCCATGGTACGGATTTAGTCTAGTGTCTGGATTAGTAGTTTATCTGGGGATGATCCTGGAAACCTAGTTCCAAACTGGTAGTCAGTCTTGGTGAATTTGGCGTTTTGGATATGCTTTAGGTTACAATAAGTGCAGCTTATTTCAGTTTTCTGGAGTGTTTTTCCCCCCTCCCTTTTAATGCATTTTAGCAACAATATGAAATTTATTAGTTTGTGATGTAGTACAACACGCTTTGTGCTCTAACAATTTTTTTCTACTAACCCCAAATGCTACAACATCATTAAATCCTTAGTCTATTTGTATGTATTAATAGTTAAAAAATAGCAGATTATGTTTTGATGCAATTTAAGATGTAGCTAAATCCTTGAAGGTGAATTGTAAAATTAGAGAAATTTGTTGGAACCATTATTTTGAGAATTTTCTCATTGGTGTTCTATATACTATTCTCAATCTTTGACATTTTTTATTTGAGACTGATTGTATCCTAAATTAGTAAGATGCTCTACAACTTTAGGAACCAAGTGAGTCGTTTTTATATGGTGCAGAAAATATTTCTCATGATTCACAACATATTAAAGCTTTGTTGTCTAGACATGTTAGGAGAAATATTCCATAAAGCACAGATTAAGGCTGTAAGTTGGGCAGTTTGGGTTTATTAGAGGTAAAACTTTATTGACCAAAGGTGATCACCCTCACCGCATGATGAACCCAATGTAATTTCTGAACTAGCATGATAAACATGTACCTAATTCGAGGTGGAATCAAATTGATTCTCAAGGTATTAATGTCAGAAAAAGAAGTAAGCCACTGCATTCAATTTGTAAATGTTAATTGACAAAGCATGTTGTGCTTTTAATTGTCATTATCTAAATGTACAACTTTCCAGAAAGGTTGCATACTTTTTATGTTTGAATGAATTTTTTTGGAGTCTTCACTGGTAACCTTATTATAAAATCCTTTGTGACATTATGCTTCTTGATTTTTTGGAGTCTTTTTTATTCACTTTGTCACTTGTTTTGCATCCAGCATTTTCTTTAAATTAAGCTCAGAATCTGACTTGAAGATGGTGGTCTGTGCATTTATTCATTTGTTTGATGATCAATGTCAAAGTAGTCTTGTAAACTTTTGAGATGCCTTATTATATAATTAAATTGTTGGCTCACGTTGTGTATCACATTAGATGACTGATTTGATCTTGAACTGGCATGGTTTAGGCGAAGTTCACGTATGGCATTTATAACACCTTGCCAGAGAACTATAATCTTAAGCCTGGACAAACATTCAAGTGAAAGCATAAAGAGTCTTGAATTAGCAAAATGATTGTTCTGTAACAGTCATTACAACTCATGAGCTTTATGAATGCCATTTGTTTTGTCTGATACAAGATAGTGTTCCTAATTATAGTTTGGTCTGTGACCTAGTTTCCATTCTCATATTACTGAAATGGCAACTTATGCACATGATTGTCGATATACTCAAATTGGGCTCCTTCATGGAGAGAACTTCAAAATTTTAATAACATGGAGATGGAGGGCTGGGAAAGCATTTACATAAAATATTCTAATGTATTCGTCGATCTCGTCTTTTTGCAATCTCCCAATTTGACTGTGACATAGCCTAATTTAGATATATCTTAACCTTGAAGATGATCTTCCAGGAAATCTTTAAGAATTTAGGTGAAGGGTAAAAGTATAATGGCTGTTCTCTTGGTAGAAGTTTTGGAGGACAATTAAGATATAGTTATCTAGTCTAGTGTTGAAAACTTTATCATGTACATGTTTACAACTTTTAGTGGTCGATTCCGAGGTTGTCTTTTACATTGTCCGATTTGCTCAAATGGAGCCTACGATTGATGCACTAGTTGGCATGTGGTGACGTGTGGCTTGCCATAAAGGTTCCCATGCATGCTAGGCTGAGTCACACTCAAGCAACTCTTCACATGTGGAGGTTGGCTTAGGTTCTTTTTCATTGCAAAGGCTTCGTGTGCTACAAAGGTTGTGACATGCTCTGCTGCTACAGACAACATCCTTCCATTGCACACACAAATGAACTCTTATTGGAGGCTTTTTTGCTACATGTTATTTAGAAACACTTTTTGTCAAATTTAGTTGCCTGACTATGAGTACATACTAAACACTAAACACAACTTGCTCAGTTATTTACTTTGGTTTGGAGGGAAATATGATGAATAAGTTTTGTTGTTTAAATAGATAATTTGCATTGATATTCGAGTTTCAAAGTTTTACAAAAATTAGACTATTATATAATATAATATATTATATTGGGAGAATTGCGCATAAGGATTTTTTTATGGTCTAAACTGATTTAATTATAATGTTTTTTGGAAATAATAGATTTAATTATAATGAATTATGAAAATAATAGATTTTTTGGAAATTCGCCACATTATTTTTTCTCTTCCCGCTGACTTGTGCGGACGGCCGTCGGAATTCTTTATATTCTCCTACTTTCAACTTGTCGAGCACTCAAGGCTTATCCGCCACGTGGCGACAAGAGAAACAAGGGACTAAGTCACCCATGATAACTCTACGGATGATGTGGGAGCTGCGCAGTTGGCGAGGTGTGAGTGACCCCTGAGACACGATACATCGGTCAGATTGGTCTTCATTGCTGACGTGGGTTGTGCTGTTATACGACTATACATAAAGTAATGAAAGGAACACGATGTCATGCAAAATTAATTTTGGGCATTTAACATAGCTATAGTAGAAATGCTTGACAAATATGGTCTATAAATCAATAAATTGTAGTTGCAAGGATTAGTAATCATGGTAATGCTTGTATTGAAAATTGGCTAAACTAAATTGTTATTACTTACAACTTTATCAGAATAATTGCTTATATTTACTTTAGAGAGCTCAAACTTGACTGAAAATGCACATCTGTAATCCAATTCACTATTATTGCTTCACTTTTCTTTACATTTGAGACACTGGTGACATTTTCTGACATAATTGAATCCTCTATACAAGAGCCTAGATGACCTGAAAACTAATATAATTTGTCTACACAAACAGTTCCTTCTATGTTAAGGTTGTGATTGTCAGACTCATAGTGTCCTGTTACTTGGTGCGTGTTGTTGTATTTTCCTCACTACAAGAAATGATTTTCTATACTAGATTTGATTTGTACAGTGACTCTGCTTCACCACTTGTTTTCCTTGTCTTTTTTATCTCAGATGTAGTAATATTGCAACTATTAACCAATTCTTACTGAGGTAATATGTTGTTTCAGGAAAAGTAGTAGCCAAATTCTGTGCAAAATACCTGCACACTCAAATTCTCAAGTATGAGCCTCAGTTGGGTGGTGATTTATCTGCTTCAGTACAAAAAGCATTTTTAAGGTAACATATGATGCTACTATTGTCTTCCAATATCTGTAGTTTTGAGTTGAGATAAAAAATTCAGTTTTAGGCCACATATGGTATGTCATAAAGCATGTAATGTGACAAGAGAACATATGGTATGTCATACATATGATTCTTGTTTTGATTCAGAATGGATGAGATGATGAAAGGACAGAGAGGATGGAGGGAATTAGCTGTACTGGGGGACAAAATGGACAAGTTCACAGGTTTAATTGAAGGATTGATATGGTCCCCAAGGGGTGGTTATTCCAGTGAACATTTAGATGAATGGGCATATGAGGAGGTGATATATTACTCTGATGATCTTCTTTAACTTTGTTCAAGATGTTATATTGTTTCATTTAATATGCTGGGGATGCCATATCTTGAATACTTTGCTTGTTTTGTTTTTGGAAGGATTGTCTTTTAATTATGTGGGTCTGAAGTTCCTTTTGTGCTGTAATATATGTGCACGAATGAAGAATCCAAAAAAAGTACAGCTGTGGAGTCTGTGAAAGCATTTTTCTTTGTCATCCATCTTCGTTGTATTTTATATAATGGTTGAATTGTTCTCAGGGAAGCCAAAGTTTCAAGATTTTTTTTTTAATACCTAAATGAGCTGTTGAAGCTATAAAAGGATGGGAAAGTATTTTAGGAGATTTTGGCTGAAGCCAACTTTTCAACAGTAGTTGTTTGATTTGTTTGAGCTGTCTCTGCAGTTGACAAAGTGTTTTACAATGTTTAGGGTCTTGGTTGTCAAGGAATTGTATAACATGTTTTTCGGATGAAAATTTAAAATGTTGTGCTGTTGTTGAAGATAGAAATACAAACTTTGAGAAAGGAGGGGCAGTACATTGGGAAGAGAGATCAAAGGAGTGAAAGAACAGAGAAAGAGATTGAGAGATAATTGAGCTCTAATTTTCCCACGATATGTCACACCTCAAACTGACTTCTGTGGTTTGTGATATTGCTGTAGGTCACTTGTCTGGGTTTGGCCTCTCCTAAAATTGAACATGTCCATTAAAGTTGTTCCTTTGGCCTATAATTCACTTGGTCTGAAGTGTCTGATGAGTCCTTGTTCATCAGATTTCCCTGTTTGGAAGTTGGTTGCTTTTATATGTCCAATATAAGTGAGAAGCACAAGATTATGCATTTACTTTTTTCACATGAAATTTCTGAATTTTGTTTTGACAGAGATTTTATAAAGCTAAAATATTGTGATGGTAAAGATGTAGAAATGAAATGCTTCATAGAACATACATTTTAGAAAAAGGTCTATCCGTATTGCAAACCCAGATTTGTTGGGTAATTACCAGAACAGTGTGATACTTTAAAATATACTACATGCGTATACTTATGTTAACTTAAGACGTACTAGTTTTTGGTGTGTACCAGGTATGTCACTTCAATTCGAGTTTCATGGAACAAAAATTATTATTCAAAGTTAGGAGTATATGATGCATAATAGAGGAAAAAGGAGACTGATTCTTATTGGCAGGTGCAGAACTTAAATCGTGTATCATCTTTGCATTATATTCCTAAATTTTGTTAGAAGGCTTATATTTATGTACACAAGGCTTCTATACAGACTGAGGCAATTTGTATGTTATCTTGCACTACTAATTTACTATGGTATGTATACTCAATATCTGGCAAAAATGGTAGAAGAATTTGGCAAGTGATTGTTTGTTGTTTTTCTAATTTTCATATGTTCCCACCATAAATTTTCTAAATATTACATACATGCTGAATATAAATTAGAGTGGTAGAAAATGCATTAGTATTAATTACCTTGTCCTAGTTTCTAAAGTTTTGTCATATTGGTTCCTTTTTTTCTGTGTCCATTGTCCTTGTCCATGTTTCATACTCAAGATCTTGTTCTTGTCGGTGCTAGTTGTTAGACTGAATCTTGAAAAGGCGTAAAGTACTATTTGCAAGTTAAGTGGATCCATTAGGAATCTTGTGACTCAAAAGAACTCTTTGTCAGGGACCACATTCTGATTTCTCTGGACCGACATCTGGAAGCACAGCTTGTGTGGCAGTCATCAGAAACAACCAACTCATTGTTGCAAATGCTGGTGATTCTCGTTGTGTACTCTCGAGGAAGGGTCGGGTTTGTCACTAAGAGAATCTCTTTCTACTGATTTGTGTTTTCATGTGCTTCAAAATTACATCATAGACAAAAAATATGCCTCAATTGTGTAGTCTTACTTCTGTTTGTTCTCTATAGGCAATTAGTTTGTCAACAGACCACAAACCATATCTTGTTGAGGAGAAGGAAAGGATCGTAAAAGCAGGTGGTTTTATTCAAGCAGGACGAATAAATGGAAGCTTAAACCTCACTAGAGCAATTGGTACTTCCTCAGTGTTTTTTAATAAAATTTGTAGGCTGCCTTATCATATGTTTTACTCTTGAGAAGCAAACTTATGGCAGGCGACATGGAATTCAAGCAAAATAAGTTTTTACCTGCTGAGAAGCAAGTTGTGACATGCAATCCAGACATAAACATTGTGAGTATACCACAGTTCCGCTTCCAATAGTGATTAAATTTAGAACCATTTGAACTATGATCCACCATATTATCATGAGTTCTATTATAAATCTCGGTATGTCATTTGTTGGCCTTCGCTGTAGGTGGAGCTATGCGATGATGATGAATTTCTCATTTTAGCATGTGATGGAGTCTGGTATGCCTTTTCAGCACCTCTTTAGCAATTGTAAATCCAAGACAACTAAATCTACTATAACTATTCTTATAATGAGATTTCCAACAATCATATATATCGTGTTTCAATTGCAACATTGACATGCCTTCATTTAAATAGTTGATAGACCATAAGCCACGGTTATAATGTTATCAATACTCTAGTGTCCATCCACAATTTAAAGAAGATAGTAATACTATTGTCTTTCATGTTTCTAGCACATCGAAGTATCAAACTACTCACACTAAATTATATGTTTATAATTCATAATAAATTTCTCAGCTATTTGTGTGCCTATGAATTCTCTTCTCTTACAAATAGAACAGTTGATGTATATTAAATTAGAGCTCAATAGCGGCAAAAGATTCATTGGATAGTATCAGTCAAGTGTTTGTGTTTGAACATTCAGCATTATTTTGTCTATGTACTTCATTGGACTGTAATAAATTTCTCATGTTTGGTTATTACCTGTTGTGCCGTTATCATCATCATCTACCAGTTCGAGAATTATGTTTCATTGTGGCTTATAACATTTATAACCGTAAGGTGTTTTTCTACATAGTCGAGTGCTCCTTGCTTAGAGATTCTAATAGAATCAGATTGAGAACTCATGCTTGCCATAGTATGTGTCCATTTGAAATACTCGTGTACTTATAGGTGTCTATTCTGATACTTTTTACCAGGGATTGCATGATAAACCAGCAACTGGTGGATTTCATCACTGAGCATATAAAAACGGTGAGGACCTTATTCTATGTTATTTTTTGATCACTTTAAGAGTATCTTTCTCGGAACCTTATGTCCAACATAAACCAATTATCCGAAGCTGTAACGTCAGTGACCTTGATTGAGGCTAACTTCAACACTTGATGGTCTCAGTAACCGAGCTCATGAAATGGACTTTTGTTTTTTGGCCAAATAGTGTATCTTAGGCTTTATACATAATGGAATAAAGCAGTTTTATTTGCCAGAAGTATATTTTGTTTTATTTATCATAATACTTTTTCTGGTGCCTATGTTGCTAACTGCAGGAGAGCTGCCTGTCTGCAGTATGTGAAAGAGTGTTGGACCGGTGTCTGGCACCATCCACCATTAGTGAAGAGGGATTGGACAACATGACGATGATACTGGTGCAATTTAATAAGCCGATCAGACCTGATGCTCCTCATACATAAAAATGATGATATGCTGGGTGAGACTGAAGTTCCAAGTGATCCTTCTATCCTGCTGTAGATTTGAAGTGTGTTGTACATAGCAATATATCCTCTTGAAGGTTGTAGCGTATACATTTGGACAAATCATCATATGGCAGTGAATTAGTTGCGGGTGATCCCAAAGTTCCCATCTTTAACCCGATAGTTAGTATCGAATGTATAAAGCACTATTCATTTGGTTTACGGAGTGCTGAAGAACTAAATGGTTGACTTTACTCTTCTCATATGACATGATGACCTATGGATAAAATCGCATGATGTGTATTTTCTTAAATTGCCTGACAATGTGTTGGTTTTTGTGGAGACAAAAGTCAGATATCTTCTTTTCTTTCAAATGCAACCTTAGTGAGGAAGACTTGATTCTCGAGACCTTAAAATAAATACAATCACAAACCTTACCACACACATTAGATGTGGAATTATTTTTTTAATATTATAATATGTTCACTGTTGCAAAAAATTTCATTCAGTTGTAAGTTTAAATAGCCTCTATTACTGAGAAGTATCAGCAAAGCCAGATTTGTGGTAGAATCAACTTATTGTTTATTGAACAAGCAAACGGCACTAGAACTTTGATGCTCGAGCTCAACAAGCTATGCAACATGTGGTAGATCGAAAGCTAGGGCAGAAAGATGTGGTAGATCGAATGCTAGGGTTGCAAGTCAAGGTAGAAAGTGTAACGTTGAAAGAAACGCAGCCTCTACTCAATTCATAAATTCCAAGAAGCTTATTGTTTACCGGATTCTATATTCTATTGTGCACGCTAGAGTCACTACTAGTCTATTTGCCGTTGTGCGTTGAGCCAGCAGTAACCAGTGTTTTACTACACCATTCTATCTATATTAAAGGATAGCGATAGAATCTTCAAGGATAGCGATATTCTCTCTTCAAGGAGTCGGGGTGCGAAAGAGCAAGCAGCGGGAATAGACAAGCAAACTTCTTGTCGCCGGTGCATAAGCTGACTATGGGTGCTCTAACACTTATAGGATGGGGTGCGAGTTCCACTTGCCTGCGTGTTCTTTCGCCTAAGTGTATTAGGGGTGAGTCTTCAATCCTTTCTTTCAACCTTTCTTTCTACTGCTTGAGACTGAATTTCATGGACTTGCAACTTTCTACGGCTTTAGATACGAAACCTTCTATTTTCTACTTCTTGAGCATCTACTATACTTTCCACTTAACGAGATACCTTCTACTTGACTTGATACTCAACTGGATACTTGGGTAGAGGGGAACTAATGCGTTGGGTCACGCCAGCTTTGACTTGATCTCGCGCTCAGAAATGAGTAGGATAACTATAGCTACAACTTGATTATTGGCAAGTTGGGTAGAGGGGAACTAATGCGTTGGGTCTCGCCAGCTTTGACTTGATCTCGCGCTCAGAAATGAGTAGGATAACTATAGCTACAACTTGATTATTGGCAAGTTGGGTAGAGGGGAACTAATGCGTTGGGTCTCGCCAGCTTTGACTTGATCTCGCGCTCAGATATGAGTAAGATAACTATAGCTACAACTTGATTATTGGCAAGTTGGGTAGAGGGGAACTAATGCGTTGGGTCTCGCCAGCTTTGACTTGATCTCACGCTCAGAAATAAGTAGGATAACTATAGCTACAACTTGATTATTGGCAAGTTGGGTAGAGGGGAACTAATGCGTTGGGTCTCGCCAGCTTTGACTTGATCTCGCGCTCAGAAATGAGAAGGATAACTATAGCTACAACTTGATTATTGGCAAGTTGGGTAGAGGGGAACTAATGCGTTGGGTCTCGCCAGCTTTGACTTGATCTCGCGCTCAACCTTTAGTTCCGAACCGGGGCCGTCGTACCTCTTTCATCCGAATCTCTTTCCACTCAACATTACATACAACTAACTATCTATCGACCACCACAATTCATCTGATTCCCGGCATGCGAGAGAAGTTCTCATTCCTCTCTCATCGGCGAAGAACGGCAGCAGAACCACTTTTTCCAGGGCCACCCACATCTTATCCATCTGCCGAAAGAGGGTACCGTAAGCAATACGAGCAAGCAATCAATGCCTCCCCTGGAACCTGACCTAACAGTTGATCCCGAACCGTGGGAAGATAGCACTCTTTATCCATGGAGTATTATTCCCCAGCTTTACGTACGAGTCGATCTTTAACGAAAAGAGGAAGGTCAAAGGAAGTGTGCTTTGACCATGAGACATGTACAACCTAGTTAGCGAACAAGCAAGAGAGACGAAAACAGCTGCTGTTCTACCCCCATCTCTCTCGCATCTCTCTCCATCTTTCAGCCCTTTTACAAAGTTGACTTTTGAGGAAGGGTGAGTGCTGTTATTCATCATGCATTCATATAGAGATTTGAAATAGTCTCCTCGAGACGATTGGACTCAATATTTTGTTCTTTTCTATTGGTAATTACAATAAGCTCAATGCTTAGAGAAACATTAGGATATGATTTGAAGTACACTAATCCCACCAAATACAATTGTGCAAGTGTTCACTTGGCTCCGCTCCAACTTCTCATTCATGTGGAGCTCATGCTTCCTCTTCTCGGACCATCCTTTGCCGTCTCGTCTATCTTCTGGTCCAACTCCTTGATCCTTTCCTCGCTGAACGTGTAGGTATCCGCTCCATGTGTCGCCAACGAATGCGTGGCGTTCCTTGTGCTAGTTCGACCTGTAGGACTAATGGCAACCAGGGAGGGGAGGAGGACACCGACTCCGAAAGTGCGTTTCAAAGATTTCTTCCTCTCATCACCGAACGGTAGCGCCAACCAAGGCATGCCGGAGAAGAACTCCTCAAAGGAATCCTGATCCTTGTCCATGGAGATGTTAACCACCTCGAAAGCACTGCCCATGCGCTTGATCTTGTGATATTCCTCGATCATATGAGGAAGAAATCTACGGCATGTACCGAACCGGCGAGCCGAGAAGAAGAGAAGGATGGTCTTGCCAACAAGCTCCTTCATTATTGTTTATAATGATTCATAAATTTATATATGATATATGAGTTTCAAGCATATTATCATATCATATGAAAATATAAATATGTAACGATCGATGATATCTAGGATACAAACAACAACGTCTTATTTGAAAGTGATTTGGTGATATATATTGTTGATAGAGTAAAGCCTGTCTGCCTGCTAGTTGCTAGTTATAAGAAGCATGAGTAGCAGAAAGCACATGGATTATGCTTCAGATAGTAATCTCTATAGATAATTCGGTTGACTAGGCTCGAGCGGCACAGTTAATAATAAGGATTTGCAGCAAATTGTGTTCAATCTCTGAGTCTGCTAGTCTATCAAAATGCATCTTTATATATTTGTTTGGGCATAGTATCTCTAAGAATGTATGCTTGCAATGAACATTTGTTTGGTCTTTATATATTTGGATGTGTGAAGTTATATCCTGTATTTGCAAGTGAAAATCCAACATTGTTGTGCTTGTTAAATCCAAACTTTCGACATCTGTATCAGACATTAGGACTGCAGATGATGCTTTCATGATCCTCTCAGCTGCATTCATAAGATAGAGAAATAGAAGAGTGAAACTAGGAAGCTACACTTTAAATGAAGTTCTAGAAGTACTAATCCTTTTATTGATAAATTGGTGCACATCTAAAAGTTAACACTTGCACAATTGTATTTGGTGAGATTAGGTAAGACTATTCCTAATTTAACCCAATCTAGGCATAGTTGACACCCAAGGGACCTGATCTCACTTAGATGATCATTAATTAAATTGTCTTATATGGTTTGGGAATGCAATTCAACCTAAAATGTAGCCCCATATTAGCAAGATGGTTAAGCATCATCATCTTGTTTGCTATCGCATGAAAAAATGCATCAAGATAGTAGCTGAAGCTGATTTAGTTTTTATGTGTTGCTCTTTCTTTAATCAAGTGAATGCTTCCATTGGTGTCTATTAGGCTTAATTTTACATGCAAAAACAAGTTGCTTGACAATAAAAATATTTTACATGTAAAAATATTTTACATGCAAAATCAATAAAAATATTTTAGAAACTTTAAAACAAAAATAATGATCATCTATATATATTTTAAATTTATTTTTGAAGATTTTTAAATGCTTAAAAATCTTATATATTATTTTTACATTTTTATAATAATATATGAATATCACTAGTATATTATTTGTTATTTCTAATTATGGTTTATATTTTTTATATTTTCATAAAAAATAAAAAATAATGATCATATGAGATTTTGCATGATACTGATCATGTTTTGATCTAATGCATTTTATTCTTTGTTTCTCTCAGAATACTAAATTAAACTTTGTGAGTTAAAAGTATGATTTGTTATTTTAGTTGGAGTTAAAATCTTAAATTCACAATCTATAAATAAAAACTCATGTAATACTTTATGCATATAATGAGGAGGGAGAGATCAAAAAAAAAAAAAAACCTCAAATTAGTCCTAGAGATTATAAAATTTTAATTTAATAAGGGTTTTTAACTTTAAATCTTTTATATTTTGCTCGATACTCTCTTCTATGATTTCTTAATACCCAACATTTTATCAAGAGATTTCTCAACATGATACTAGAGAGCTTTTTGAATTTTTCTATCATTTAAGGAATTTGGGTTTATAATATTTTAGTAAAAATAGAAAAAATGTCCCAAAAAAAACACACACACACACACAATTAAGAAGAAGTTAAATAATGGATAGATAAAGCTGAAATCTTCAAACAGACGAGTTGGTAGCGTCCATTAGTTGTGGATGCTTCTTTTGAATCATTTGACATATCATATATTTAGGAAGGGAGGGAATTTAATGTAACGTGAAGTACTATTTTTTTAATAGAAATATTACATTCGATAAATTGGTCTCCTTATTTGTTGACACAAGATATAAACCTGATATAGCTACTACTGTCTCGATTTTGTGTTGAAATGGATTGTTGATTTATACGCTATTTCTCTTCTGAGAACATGGAACATATCCTTCGATTAGTACGTGCGATTATCAAGAAAAATACCTTTCGCGTCTAGTCTCGAGAGAATATCTTTTTTTTTTTTAGATCAAGAGCAACATTAAAGTTAGAAAGTTGGTCGAACTTGTTGAATCTCGTATTTTGATGATGAAACCACTTGATATATGTTAATGATTTAATCTACGTTTTGAGTGACGCAGGATACTTCGATCAGGTTGAAACAATTAAAGCAGGAAAATCATGTTGGGCCGGAGGAACATGTTAAAAGATTGGACGTCGGGCCGGTGGATCGGTCGACGTATCGACAGAAGGCTTCGGGCTGTAGATTCGGGCATCGGGCCAAAGAGAGCGGATATTGCGCCGAGGACATCGGAGTTGCGGAGACAACTGGCCGATTGGGCAATAGGCTGCAAGAGAGGACGTTGTGCCAAAGAATCGGACGAAGCGTCGAGAGACCAATGACATGCCGGACAACGTGATTAATGCTTAGTATTAATTGTCTCGATCGAAGTTTTGTTTTACGTGTGCAGGATTAACTACGATGAAAGTAAGATATGCAGCAGGAGTTGCGCCGGAGTCTAGACAATGATCACGTTGAGAGTTCGAGAGTTCGACGGAAGTTCGGACGGTCATCGGAGGTTCTGCGGGAACAAATCCGAGAAGTCCAGGAGCTTGCCAAAGAAGCTCGTCGGAACTCGCCAAGTGGATCGTCGCAAGTCCAAGAGTTTGCCGGAAGTCCGTAGGAGAATCACTGAGGGTTCATCGGATGATCGACGGAAGTTCGCCGGAAGCTCGACGGAAGAAGCGATTGACGTACCGGAGCAAGTTGCAGTAAATATCTTAGGAAATATCGTAGTTAGTACAATGATTAAGTTAGAAATGGGAGGTGATCCTATTAACTTAATCTTGGGATAATTGGGCCCCTGAAAGACCCAAATTGGGCCGAATGGATCAACCCATTTGGACCCTGATTTCTGCCATGCGGTTGCACCGCCTGAGCTCAGTCTTCGAGCTCTAGCAGGAGGTGCAACCGCCCCTGACAAGATGTGGCACCGCCTGAGCTCGGTCTCCGAGCTCTAGCAGGCGGTTGAACCGCCCTAGTCAGGCGGTTGCACTGCCTGAGCTCGGTCTTCGAGCTCTAGCAGGAGGTGCAACCGCCCCTGACAGGAGGTGGCACCGCCCAAAGGCTCAGTCTTCGAGCTTTGCCAGGCGGTGCAACCGCTCCAGTCAGGAGGTGCAACCGCCAGACCCCGGAATTCCGGGAGATGACAGTTTTGAGCTCGGAATTCAAACTGGTTTGGAGCCTATAAATACCCCTCCTA
>NW_027021317.1:525000-557500 GCF_036884655.1 Musa acuminata AAA Group | reverse complement strand
TTCCATCATTATTGGGAGAATATAATACTCATCTTAGAGAAATATCTCTTCATCCGCTATCGTATACCATCGGGTTTTCGATGTATGCTTATATTAGTTGACGATTATGTATGTGATCGAGATATGTTGTATATAATCGATATATAATTTTATTTATTAAATAAAAATTATTATTGTTTATAACGGTTCATAAATTTGTATTTGACATATGAGTTTCAAGCATATTTGATTTATTATCATATCATATGAAAATATAAATATGTAATATATATTATTTTATATTTATTTTCAGATCAACCTACTTGAATAAAGGAAACTTTTTTTTAGCACGGCCAAGTAACATTAGTTCATAAATTATATTATTGTAAGTACATGAATATTAAATTTAATGAAAATTTTGCCTCTGTAATTATGGATTTCAAGTGATGATTTATTTATGATAATTGGCGTGTGACAGAAGAAGAGAAGGATTTAGCCACAGAGAGAAGAAATGGCAACGGAGAAGTGGCATTATAATGTGGTGTCGCTGCTCTCCGGAACGGAGAGGGACTTTCTCATCCGTAACAATGGCGAGAAGGTACTCGAAAGTCTTCCGTCAATTACTAATAATTGTTGAGCTTCATGTTAGGATCTTGTGGGACTTGCCTATCAATCTATTGCTACAGAAAGTTAGAAACTTGTCGAATTTGCCTATCAATCTAAGCTAGCCTCGATTTAGTAGATTTTGTCGGAAGCAAGAACTAGTCTTACATGCTCGTCGGACAGTCTTTGTTTGCCTTTGAGATCTCCACCATGTCAAATGGATGCTCTGTCTTCGTCAAGAGCAAAGAGAGCATCTTTTGATCCGTGGTAAGGGACATAAAGCAATAGGATGCATCAAAGCCTGACGGGTTGAGTTTTGGATGAGAGATCAAGAGAGGTGTAGGAGGGAAGGAAAAGGAGGAGGATAAGATGAGGCGAACTGCATATTGCTAAAATGCCAATCTTTCCCTATTTGAAGTATGGAAAATGCATGGCAACTTTAGATTCTCACTGACAAGCTGTGATTTGTTCAGGTAGCCATCAGCAGTCTTGACGGGAAAAAGTTTGGTCTCTTTTTGTCGGACAACTGTTACGAAAGAATCGTCACTGATGATCTGATCAAAGTATACAATCAGCTGTCCTCGGAGGGCCGCGATTTCGAGATTGTCTTCGTGTCATGTGATTCATGCGAGGAGACCTTCAATAGGTACTTCTCAGATATGCCATGGTTGGCAGTCCCATTTGCGGACTCCGACACACGCGAAAGACTACATGATCATTTCGGCAGTTTCGAGGAGTATTATCCCGCTCAGCGTGTCATCTATGATGCCGCTATTGGCATGGTCGTTAACGAAGAAGGTCTCCGAGCTGTGGCAAAATATGGTGTAAACGGGTATCCATTTACTGTTAAGAGGTTCTACGAGGCGGCTGCTAAGAAGGAACGGAGTCTTCGAAGTCTGTTGGTTTCGCAGTCCCGGGACTACTTGATCTCCAATGATGGATCCAAGGTAATCGATGATCTCCTTGTAGGAAGAGAATTAAACTACATTCTTGATCCGCCAGCTTACTACCACCATCTAATCTACGCTAAATTGAAGCAGGTTGCCGTGTCGGATCTCGAAGGAAAGATTGTGGCTTTTTACTTCTGGATTAATATTCCTGATAAATACGGCGGTCCCGATAAGTTGACTCTGGTGCTGGCTGAAATCTATAGGAAGCTTAAGGAAGCCGGGGAGAGCTTCGAAGTTGTGCTGGTGCCATTAGAGGATGATAAATCATCCTATGAACAAGGCCTGGCAAGCATGCCATGGCTCGCGATTCCTTTCGAAGACGAGGGCTGTGAGAAGCTTGTCCGCTACTTTGAGCTCTGGCCCTTCCAATTACCAACCGTGCTTGTGATCGGTGCCGATGGGAAGATTATGCTTAAAAATTACGATAGGCTCATCTCCAAGTATGGAGTTTTAGCATGGGAAGCATTCCCGTTCTCTAAGGAGCAACTGGATTTATTGCCAGAGAAGGCAAAGGCCGCACAAACACTGGAATCTCTTCTTGTTGCTGGGGACCTCGATTATGTCATTGGGAAAGAAGGCTTGAAGGTAATGAATCGAGCATATAGTGAATCCACAGCTTGGTATTGTCAATGGCTAACCCCTCATCATTGTGTTTGACAGGTTCCAGTGAAGGAGCTTGTTGGCAAGACCATCCTCTTCTTCTTTGCAATGAGTGATTCGTTTCAATGCCAGAAATTTCTTCCCATGCTGATCGAGGCATATCACAAGATCAAGCGCATGGACAGTGCTTTCGAGGTGATCTTCGTCCCTATGGGCGGCTATATGGATTCGGGTGCTTTCGAGTTCTTCTTACGCATGCCTTGGTTGGCGGTGCCGGTGGATGATGAGAGAATAAGATCGTTGAAGAACACTTTAGAAGCTCATTACGTCAACACCCTGGTTGTCATTGGTCCTACAGGTCAAACGATCACAGAGAACGCCGCAACTTCGTTGAAGATGTATGGAGCCGATGCCTACCCGTTCAGTGAAGAGAGGATCAAGGAGGTAGAGATGGCACAGACACTGGAATCTCTTCTTGTTGCTGGGGACCTCGATTATGTTATTGGGAAAGAAGGGTTGAAGGTAATGAATCGATCATATAGTGAATCCACAGATGGGCATTGTCGATGGCTAATCTCTCATCATTGTGCTTCACAGGTTCCGGTGAAGGAGCTCGTTGGCAAGACCATCCTCCTCTTCTTCTCGATTCGTAGGTCCGGTACATGTCGCGGATTTCTTCCCCATCTGATCGAGGAATATCACAAGATCAAGCGCATGGATAGTGCTTTCGAGGTGGTCAACATCTCGATGGACAAAGATCAGGATTCCTTTGATCAGTTTTTCTCTGGCATGCCATGGTTGTCGCTGCCGTTCGGTGATGAGAGGAAGAAATCTTTGGAACGCACTTTCGGAGTCGATATCCCCTACCCCTCCCTGGTTGCCATTGGTCCTACAGGTCGAACTATCACAAGGAACGCCATGTATTCGTTGGCGACCCATGGAGCCGATGCCTACCCGTTCAGCGAAGAGAGGATCAAGGAGTTGGACCAGAAGATAGACGAGATGGCAAAGGGATGGCCTGAGAAGAGGAAGCATGAGCAACACAAGCATGGGAAGTTGGAGTGGAGCTGCCTGCACGGCCTGTATAGGTGTGGTGACTGCCACAAGATTGGAAGTGGATGGTGCTACTTGTGCTCCATGTGCAGTTTCGGTCTCCACCCCAAATGTGCACTGAAGGAGGAGAAGAAGGAAGAGGAAGAACATGATGAAGGATCTGAGTGTGATGGAGAGGTTTACAACGATTTCGAAGATTCTGAAGATTCCGAAGATTCCGAAGATTCCGACGATTATGAAGATTCTGAAGATTCTGAATAAGATTATGTAATGCAATGGTGTTTGTGTTTTGATGGGAAGAGCTTTAGATCGATGCAATGAAAGTAGCGGACTTATGACAGTCTGCAACTCGCAACATTTTTTGTTGATAGAGAACAATCAGATCAGTAAAAATCTGACGAAAATCTTTTCTTATTTGCTCCATATGATCAATCAAGCTTCATAATAACAACACCAATTCAACAAACATATTTGAGCCACAAATACCAAAGAATAAGAATGTATAATTCATGGCAACAAAGACGAGAAAACATTGAACTGTATGTTCTTCTATACCAAGGAACATTAATAACACATACATTGGTTTAACCAGAAGTATTCAAATTGGCACATGATTTCAATTGTTTTGGATGTCAACCATGATTTCTTCTATTTGATATATCAGAAAACTGGGAAGCGAGGAAATACAATCTCAGGGGAAGTACATTTTCTTTTAATAGAAACTTTACAGTTGATAAATTGCTTTCCTAATTTGTTGACGCAGATATGAACCTGATACAGCTGCTGCTTCCCCGATTTTGTGTTGCACTGGATTGCTGGTTTATACCCTATTTTCCTTATGAGGATATCGAAGATATGATTCTTTTTATACTTACGGTTATTAGGAAAAATACCTTCCGCCTTTAGATAAGAGAGAATATCAACTGTTTCCTTGAGTTTGAGGGCTGCTGTGAAGTAAGAAACTTGATCGAACCTGGACATGGAACACGTGCCATGCTTATCCCATTCATGACGCCAAAATGAGTGGCCATCGCTACTAGGACAACGAAAACTATGCCAATGTTTAATCATCTCGCCAATCAAAGGGTTCATCTGCAATCAAAGACAACGAAAAAAAAAAACGATGAACGACTCACACTCTCATTTTGCAAGGTAACTTTACGATAGAGTAGTCTGTGTCAGAGCTAAACATACCTTACGTCGGTTGTATTTAGAAGCTGATGGCATATTCTTGTCACAAGATGGAATAATTCCATTGCGAAAAGCAGGCCAAAGGCCATGGATGGTAAAATTTTTTTCCGGATACCCCGTACTCATAGGACAGCAACGGTTGACGTTGCAAAATGATCCAGGCCACTAGATGTTTCAAATCAAACGATCAATATAGAGAAGAACAACAAGATAAAGAAAAAATTAGACTTACCTGAAGAACTAAGTGAAAATAATCATAATTGGACGCAGCAGTGGTGGAGAAAACCAGCAAGAAAGCAATGGTGGAGAAAACCAACAAGAAAGGGAGGACGAGAGGTGTCATGCTTCGGCGAGTTAGGCTTTTGGGCACGTCGGAAGGCTTCTCCTTTTCTGTATATGATCATCACAAGATTGCATAAACATTACCGGTTAGCATGCCTAAGGTGGGTTTAATTAATTATCTACAAAATAGATACATAATTGAAAGAGAAAGAAGAAACAAAAAAACTCAGGGTAGGTTTAATTATCTATAATTATCTATAGGTCATATGCATGTGCTGCAGAGTGAAGATGATAGCTAAAGTACATGTTTCTTTCTATGCATAGAGATATTCTTCTGCAGAGAGAAAATAGTCGATCTCTCCTAGAAATAGAGAAAGACAGTTGGCTTTGAATCATCAAAGATTGAACTCCCGCAGGAGCTGCTCCATGAGAAGAGAAGCTTTGATCGTTTGGACCGTGCCACTTGACTATTGCTGTCCTCTACATCTGCAATAGAGCCTCACAAAGAAGAATTATCATCATTCATGATGAGAGCTTTCTTCGATGCATAGCCAATCTTTTTCCCATTGTTCTGGCTCTTGAGCTACAGTAAGGTCGATTCCAAACTAGAATTTGATGGTTTGATCAGACCTTTGACACAAAGCTTGATCTTTGATCAATCCTCATGAAGAAGCCAGGCTTGACTACAATATAAACCCCTAATGCAAGGAAATTAATTGTGCCCTATGCTGCCTCTCTAGTTAGAATAGCTGTTCTGATTAGGTAAAAGATTGCTAGAAAAAATTGATGAGAAAGACCCTCAAATGTTAAGAAATAAGTGTAAATTCTAAAGATCTACAAGGACACTGGATATGTATTCCATAGGTCTATTTTATGTGAAAGGTACAATTAATAGCCCCCCCGCATAGGTTTTGTGTTTCAATTAATTGGGTTTTGTTGCTAGATTAAATTTCATAAGGTGTGTTGTTGATGCATATATATATATATATATATATATATATATATATATATATATATATATATATATATATATATATATATATATATATAATGATATATGGTTATAAAAGTTCATTAGTATGCTATAATTTTTATATATGCATATAAATATTTTAAATTATTCTGACGTATAAATTTATCTATTGATTTTGTATATACTATGTTATTGGGTTATGCTTGCTAAAGAAATTAAAGATAAGGTATTTACCGTTAAATGTATTATGCTCACCTAAATAAAGCTATAAAAACTTATACTTACCGAGTGATTATCTACTATATATTCTATTTTGTATGTGAGGATACTAGTAGTCCATCCAAGTGATTTGGTATGGAAATAAGCATGTGTGAGCCCATGCCAACATAAATATGAACGATGACTTATGAATATTTTTATATGTATAAAATTTGGACTTTGTATTTTTCTTTTAGTTAGATATTATAATTATATATAAATATTCAAATTACTATATACAAGGAAAAGTTTATTATTTTATTTAGTAAATTAGCATATTTTATTTTAAAGATTGTTTACTTTTAGTCATTCATATAGGGCTCGTGTAGAACTAGAAGTAGATTGTTACACCACCCCCTTCACACAATTAATGTAGTCATCCTGATTATTTCCATTCATTTATAATTTAAAATTACCTTAATTAGATCTTCCTTATTTGTATTGATCCATTTGTTTGTTTGTGCAATATGATTAAGGAAATAATTAAAAAATTTATGACTAAGAAAATATCTAAATTCTATTTTCTTATTGGTTTGGGCAAGTTAAGAATTAAATTTATTTATTTATTTATTTATTTATTTATATAAAAAGTGATTTTTAAAAATTTCCTTAGGGGAAATCTTCTCCTCCTAATGGCTTTGCTCCTCTTCCTTCCCGAGGAGGTCAGGCTCCTAATTTATTTATCACTAGTGGAGAGGAGTCTAGCAGTGGGAAGATAGAGGGAACTCCATTTCAAATAAGGTATATCTTCTATCTTTTATCAATTTATTATATATATATAAATATTAGTCAAATGATATTAAGGTTTATAAATTTTGAATTATATATAAAAAAATTTAAAAATTAAAATTATCCTCTCTGTAGCTGCAGTTGCATTCATAAGAAATAGAAGAGTGAAACTAGGAACCTGCACTTTAAATGAAGTTCTATAATTACTAATCCTTTTATTGATAAATTGGTGCACATCTAAAAGTAAAAACTTGCACAATTATATTTGATGGGATTAGGTTAGATTATTCCTAATTTAATTCAATATAGGCATAGTTGACACCCAAGGGACTTGATCTGACCTAGATCATTAATTAAATTATCTCCGATTTGATGTGATCTGGGGATGCAATTCAACCTAAAATGCAGCCCCATTTAGCAAGATGGTTAAGCATTATCATCTTGTTATTGCATCAAGATAGTAGTTGAAGTTGATTTAGTTTTTATGTGTTACTTTTTCTTTAATCAAGTTGAAAACACTAATCAAGAATCAAAATTTATAAATCTGATAAATCAAACTCGAGAAAGAACGAACAGAACACAATTGAGAGGGAAACTAGAGGAGAAGAGAGAGATCGGCGTACCTCTAAAGGGCAGAAGATTGCACAAGGAGGAGAAGAGAGAGATCGGCGTTCCTCCACGTTATAGAGCTCATATATATATCATGCAGCGTTCGCTCTTATGGAAAATTATTCCCCGTTAAGTTCTAGAAAGTGTCATTATTTTCCATTATGATGAAATTATTCCCCGTTAAGTTCTAGATTCCCCGTTAAGTTCTAGAAAGTGTCATTATTTCCCATTATGATGTATATTTTTATCATACGACACATTCTTTTCTTATATTTTAGAGATTTTATATTGAAAATGGGTATTTTTGTATTCATTTCCAAATCGATATAATAAGTTATTACCTTATTGCATTAGCAGAGGTTGACTCGCTACTCTGGGCTTGAAGACAAGACTGATTTCTTAGTTGTTTCCGCCACCTTTTCGTGATTCGCCCTCTCTCTTTCTCCGGGGTCGCTGAAGTTATGAGAGTCGGTTCAGGGAGAGTTCAGTTGGTGCAGGCGCAATAAGCAAGACGTGTTAACGTAAGAGTCACTTCATGCCCGATGGTGAAATCCACATACACGTGTCCACAAATCAACTATCCCCATTGATAAGGGTAAAAATGGCGATGTAATGCGCCATGACGTCAGTCATACCTGGGCGACGTCCTGCCCGAGGAAATGCGTATTAACGCCAACTTGATATGCGCCAGCGTCACTCGCTCCCAGACAACGACTGAATCGTCTGACCCCGCGCGCTCGGCCGAGGTAGAGGGGGACGTCGGCCGAAGCTCGCCCATACCCTATGACAGTTCGGTTCTCCACGCAACCCCAGTGGCGATGTCAGACGCCATCGGAGGTACAGTCCTACTCCTGCTGGAAGCCACATCAGGTAACATCAAACTCATCTATAAATACCCCAGAGTTCTAAACGAACAAGGGGAGAAAAGACGAGCACAACGCACTCGGAGGCATCTCTTCCTCCAAAACCTTCTCCACATCGCTGACTTGATCATCGGAGGGGTCGGGCCGAGCTTCCGACCCGACCTGTGTGCAGGTGCGAGACGACGTCGCCTCTTCCCGATGCTGCCTCAAGGGACGCCACGTAAGATCCCCGCCATTCGGACCCCCCGAACAAGCCGCGTCGGCCCCAAGGCCACGGCTAAAAAAGTTGTTTACACCAACAGATTGGCGCTAGAAGGAGGGCCTGTCCGAATGTCGAACGATCTGCGAATCCACTCTGACGAACCCGTGGCTGTCGGGCCGCCCACGATGACCACTCCGGGGGAACACCCCCCACACGATGGATCCCGAGACGAACATCTCGCCGCAACGTCAGAACGCTAATGACGGTTGTTCAATGACCCGGGCTTGTCACCTCCCGATGGCGCACACACAGGCCCATCGCCGGTATCATCCGAGGCCTTTCACGACCTCGCTCATCAAGTCCGAGCTCTGACGGGCATGGTGCAGACCATCATCCCGCTCGTCTCCCAACCGACACCCCCGCATATGACCCGACCTTTGCAACAACAGGAGGCCCCCACTAGGACTCATGTGCCACTTCCCGAGCTCCCCACTCCGCCTCAGAATCCGATAGCCCAGCCCGGGAACCGGGAGGCGGAAGACACGGCGAGTCGCCCCGAGCCCGACGCTCCATCTGCCGACTCGACAAATGCCCTGCGGGCCCAGTTGCGCCTCGTTAGTCAACGACTCGACGAAGTACAATAGGAAGTCTGTAAGTCAAAAGGAGAGCTCGGGGCGGACGGATAGCAAGGATCCCCGTTCGTCCCCGAGATACAAGATCAAGCGATTCCCCCGCATTTCCGGCTCCCTTCGCTGGATCCATATGACGGCACCGCTGACCCAGCGGACCATGTTGCCGCTTTTCACACCCAGATGGCGCTATATGGGACTTCTGACGCCTTGATGTGCAAGACATTCCCAACAACCCTATGGGGGCCAGCCCGCGTGTGGTACAGCGACCTGAAGGTCGGGACCATCGCCTCCTTCGACCAACTTGCCAGAAGTTTCGAGCTCACCTTCCTGGCTTACGCTCGACCAAAGCCGTCTATGGCATTGCTCCTCGGACTCAACCAAAGGGAGGACGAGCCCCTCTCTCATTTCGTGAACCGCTTTACGACACAAATTCGGGGACTGTCCGACGCTCACCCCTCTCTGTTGATACAGGCATTCATGGTAGGCCTGCGGCCTTCCAGGTTCTTTTGGTCTCTTGTGGAGCGACCCCCCACCGCGGTGCCCGAAATGCTTCAGCATGCAAGCCAATTTATCGCCGTCGAGACATGGATGGCCGGGAGGCGGGAGGAGCACAAAAAGGTTAAGTCGGAGCCGCCCCAGCAGCAACAACCCGCCGCGTCCCGGCATAAGATGGACAGACCCGACCCAAGGCCTCCTCTCCCTGCCTTGAACTCGTCCCGAACAGAAATATTACTCCACATAAGGGAGAAGGGACTACTCAAAGATCCTCACCCGATGAGGAGCCCGCAAGAGCTTGCAGACCGATCAAAATATTGCCGCTTCCATCGGCAGCATGGGCATGACACCGAACAGTGTCGTGAATTGAAAAAGCAGATCGAGGAACTCATTCGTAGAGGGCATCTTGGCTAGTACCTTCGACCGGACAAGGAGCTGTCGCCACGCCCAGAGGGCCCCATCGAGCGACACGTCGACTTAATAGCTGGCGGTCCTACATCTGGCGGAGGTTCCATGACGGGAAGAAAGGCATACGCCAGAGCCGCCCAGACCGAAGCTCCCAGACACGGGCTTGAGCCCGAGATCACTTTCCCGACCGGAGCCTCCGAACAACCCAAGCATGACGACGCGCTTGTGATATCGGCCAGGATCGCCAATGCACAAGTAAGAAGGATCATGGTCGATACCGGAAGCTCAGCCGACATACTTTACTTCGACGCCTTCCAGAAGCTCGGCTTGGCTAGGGAGAATATGAAGCTGATGTGCTCGGCGCTCACTGGATTTATCGGGGATTCAATCTCGCCGCTGGGGGCTATCACTCTGCCCTTAACCTTAGGGGCCCCGCCAAGGTCGAAGACAGTAATAACCACTTTTCTAGTGATCGACCTCCCCACCGCGTACAACGCCATCCTCGGCCGACCAACCCTCAACAAGGTCAGAGTCGTCGTCTCAACTTACTACCAAACTATCAAGTTCCCAACTCACGCCGGGGTCGGGGAAGTCACGAGAAGCCCCCGAGAGTCCAGGCACTGCTACCTGACCGTCATCTCGTTACACAAGAGGGCAAGGGTCGAACCACCGCTGGAGGATCCTAGGGAGACGAAGAACCGACCCCCCATCCCGAGCCAAGGGGATCCACCGTCGACGTACCACCGCTAGAAGCTCGGCCTGATCAGACGGTCAAGATCGGTTCGGAGCTGCCCGAGCGGGAACGAAAGCAGCTCGTCGGCCTCCTGCGGGAAAACGCCGACATCTTCTCCTGGTCCCCATCTGATATGACGGGCGTCGATCCGGAGGTTGCACAACATCGCCTCAACATTTCGCCTGATGCTCGCCCGGTAAAACAGAAACCCAGACGGCAGGCCCCTGATCGGCAACTCGCCATACGAGGAGAAGTGGGCCGACTCTTAGCGGTAGGCTTCATAGAAGAAGCCAGGTACCCACAATGGCTATCCAATGTAGTTCTCGTGAAAAAATCCAATGTGCGTTGATTACACCAGTCTCAACAATGCATGCCTAAAAGACTACTACCCCCTTCCGAAGGTCGACCAGTTGGTCGACGCGACGGTTGGACACGCCCACCTCTCCTTTATGGACGCCTTCTCGGGATACAACCAAATCAGAATAGTGCCCGAAGACCAAGAGCATACAGCCTTTCTCACCGACCAAGGGGTATACTTTTACAAGGTCATGCCTTTCGGGTTAAAAAATGCTGGGGCAACATACCAGAGAACAGTGAACAAAATGTTCGCCTATCAGATCGGGCGGAACATGGAAGTTTACGTGGACGACATGATTGTAAAAAGCCAAGAGGCGGGAGCCCACCTTGCCGACCTGACCGAGGCATTCGCCACACTGCGCAAGTTCGGCATGCGACTGAACCCCGCGAAGTGTGCTTTTGGCGTCACCTCGGGGAAGTTCCTCGGGTTCATCATTCACGAAAAAGGAATTGACGCCAACCCAGAGAAGGTCCAGGCAATCATCAACATGCAGTCGCCTCGGACGATCAAAGACCTGCAGCGCCTCAACGGGAGGCTCGTCGTCATGTCTCGTTTCCTCGCCCGGTCGGGCGATCGCTGCCTCCCCTTCTTCAGGGCGCTAAAGAGCCCAAAGAATTTTCAGTGGACGGCGGAGTGCGAGGAAGCCTTCAAACAAATAAAGCAGACCTTGGCCAACCTCCCCCGGCTTGCCTCAGTTTCTCCCGGTGAGAAGCCGGGCCTCTACCTGGCTGCCTCCCAGCACACAGTCAGTTCCATTCTGATCAAAGAAAATTCCGACGAACAGCTTCCGATCTACTATGTCATCCATGTCCTAAGCGGGCCCGACGAGCATTACCTGCCGATTGAGAAGCTCGCGCTCGCGCTTGTGCTGTCAACCCGGAAGTTACGCCCCTATTTCCAGGCTCACCCGGTGGAGGTCATCACCGACCAACCGCTTCGGTAAGTCTTATCTAAATTTGATGTTGCAGGGTGGCTCCTCAAATGGGCGGTGGAGCTCAGCGAACATGACATACGATACGTGCCCAGGACCGCCATTAAAGTCCAGTCCGTGGCCGACTTCATCGCTGAATTAACCCAGGTCGCGGACGGGGATCTCGTGCAACCTCCCGAAGCATGGGTCCTACACGTGGACGGATCAACCAATTCAAAGGGTGCCGGCGCAGGGCTTGTGCTGCTAGCTCCCGACGGACGCTTGTTCGAGCGCTCCCTCCGCTTTGGGTTCTAAGCCACCAATAACGAGGCAGAATACAAGACGCTCCTGGCAGGACTCGGGTTGGCCCTCAAAATGCAAGTGGCTACCATACATGTCCTCACCGACTCACAGCTAGTAGCCGAGCAACTCAGCGGCGGATACGAGGCTCGGGACCCAACCATGGCAAAGTACCTAGCACAGGTGAGGAACCTAATCGCCAAATTCCCTCATTTTACATTATCTAATATTCCGAGGGAAGAGAACGGGCGGGCCGACGCGCTAGCTAGGCTGGCGTCAAGGCCGGCCTCTGAAGCCCGGCCCGAGGTCGAGGAGCTCCCCACCCGTGCATTCGAAATAGCAGCCGCGGCCTCAGGCAGCATGCCGACCACATGGGTACATGAGCTACTACGCTTTAAACGAGACGGGACCCTTCCTCCCGATGAGGTTGCGGCTCGGCACCTGCGTCGTACGCATGCGTGGTACTCCGAGGTGAGTGGACGTCTCTATAAGCGGTCCTTAACATACCCCCTCCTACGATGTTTGGAGCCCGACGAAGCTCAGACGGTTCAGGCCGAGATCCACGAGGGAGTCTGCGGGGAACACATCGGCGGGCGAACCCTGGCACACAAAATACTTCGCTAAGGTTACTACTGGCCGACCATGTGCCGGGACGCGAAGGCTTATGTGCAGCGGTGCAGTTCTTGCCAAAAACACGCCCCAGCAGTCGGCGGTCCCACTCACCCCATCGATTGTGCATGGCCATTCGCGCAGTGGGGTTTGGACCTGCTCGGACCCTTCCCGCCAACCGCAGGTCAGCGGAAGTACATCATCGTGGGAGTGGATTTTTTCACGAAGTGGGTTGAGGCCGAACCGTTGGCGACGATAGCGGAGCGTCAAATTGAAAAGTTCGTGTGGAGGAACCTGGTGACCCGGTTCGGCCTGCCCAAAACCATCATTACTGATAACGGGCCTTAGTTCGCCGGTAGAAGATTCCGGCAATTCTGTGACAGCCACGGTATCAAGTTAAGGTTCAGCTCGGTGGCTTACCCTCAGATGAACGGGCTAGCGGAGGTAACCAATCGGTCCATTCTAGACGGGCTCAAAAGAAGGGTGTCCGTAGCCCGATCGGCCTGGACGGACGAACTCCCAAGCGTCTTATGGTCATTACGCACCACCCCCAAGATCGCGATTGGAGAGTCCCCCTACAGCTTAGCGTTCGGAACCGAAGCTATCCTGTCGCCCGAGGTAGCCATTGCCACCCTTCGAGCAAGAAACTATGATGAGGAAACCTCAAACGAAGGACTTCGAGCCAGCCTCGACATGCTCAAGGAGCGACGCGCCGATGCGCACTTAAAGGCTCTCTCGTATAAAAGAGCTGTTGCAAAGGTCTACAATAGGAAGGTACGACCCCGACCAATTAAGTTAAACGACCTAGTCCTGCGCAAGACCGAGGTCAGCGACTCGACCCGAGCAAGGGGGAAGCTGGCTCTCAAATGGGAAGGACCTTAACGGGTCGTCGAGGTAATCCAACCGGGTACGTACCAACTCGCGACAATGGAGGGTTCTTCTTTGCCGAGAACATGGAACGTCCAGAACCTTAAGAAGATTTTCGTCTGAGAAAGAAGAAGCTTTTTTTTCTTTTTCGCCTAGTGAAAGAAGAAGCTTTTCGTCTAAAAAAGAGGAAGTCTTTCGTCTAAGGAAAAAGAAATTTTTCTTTCGAAGAAGAAGAAGCTTTTTCCTAGGGGAAGAAGAAGAAGACGAGCAAATACACGAGAGAAGAGAAAACCTTCTTTTATTTCAAGAAAAAGACAACTTACAAGACTTGACCTCGACTTACAGGACTTGACTCCGACTTACAGGACCCTACCCCCGACCCACAGACCGACCAACATCTCGGAGACAAAACACTCCTCTCATTCCTGCGGGGGGTCCGGCCGGTCGTCGAAAGGAACGTCCTCGGGCATATCCACCTCAAGATCCTCGGGATGGGAGGTAAAGGGATCCTCCTCCACCTCGAGGCCTGGGTGGCGCGAATGGAAGCGGGCCGTGGCGATCCGATATCCATATTTAAAAGAAACCCGCCCCGTACACGCCAGCCCGAGTTCGAACCCCTCGGACTTCTTGTAAGTCGCTATTAATTCTCGGTCCTTCTTGGGTCGGAGACGAGCCTCCTCGGTAAGCGCCTCAGAAGCCGCCCTCGCCTCCACCTTCGCCTCCTCTAGTTTTTTGCTAAGGGTGCCCGCCTCCGTCTTCAACAAATGAAGCTCGGTCCGCTCTAGCCTTATAGTTTTTTAGAGGTCGTTATTCATGGTCTTGGACGCCTTGAGCTCCGACTTGAGACGGGCCGCCTCCGCCTCCGCTTCCGCCGTGCGCTTCCCAGCAGCCGCCATGGCCTCCAGCCCAGCTCCGGCTCGAGCCTCCTCGACCTGTCGGTGAAGCTCGGCGTTGCGCTTGATAAGGTCCCCAATGACCCGGCCGGCGTCGCGCACCCTGTCCATCAGGGCCGTCGCGTAATGGAGACCCTATAGGAAAAAAGTCGGGTCAGGAATAACAGCGTCAGGGGAGCAGCCTCAAGGTGGGAGGAGAAGCATTTACCCAAACCAAGGACTTGGTAGACTTATCGAGGAGAGCCCCCGAGGGCTAAGTGTACAGATCCCGAGCCACGTCGGGATGTAGAGCCCCTCGGAGAAAGGCCGCGGAGGAGTCCCCTCCGACCCACACCTTGTCCCCCCGGGACAGACCTCCCCAGCGGGCAACCAAGGGATCGCCTGCCTCCCCGGTCGCAATCTCGCCCACCATTCGCGCCAGGAACGGCTCCTCGTCCCTGGTAGTTAACCGGCACAGGTCGCGCACGCTGGGAGGGCGAGGGCCCTTCCCAGCCACCTGTTGGCTGGACCCGGCCTCACCTCGAGAGGGACCTGCTTCAGTCCCCGCGGGAGCCGCTGCCTTCGCCTTCTTCCGAGGGCGCACGGCCTCGACCTACAGGGGAGCGCCCTCCGAGCCGGGCAGCGGGTCGACCGACGTCGCTGAAGGCAGAGTCGGAGGCGCCTGACCGCCTAGGAGTGATCGGAGATTCACCATCTATACAGAAAACGGGGAAAGCGTGTCAGCACCAAGATTAAGCCCTGGCATGTCCGAACTGAAACACTACTAACGTACCCCGAGGCATCGAACTAAGGCCCGCCTCGACCGGCCACCACTTGGTCATGCTCCAGAGGACCTAGGAGCTGGGGAGAACCTCTTTGAGCCTCCCCAGATCTCGGCACTCTGCCTCGCTCAGGGTCGGAACGGTATTATCGATCGCCTTTGCGGACCACCGTACTCCGAAGCCCCAATCCCTTGCCCGACTAACATAAAAGAATCTCTCCTTCCACCCTTTGTTGTTAGAAGCCCCCCCCCCCCCCTCCAACTCGGAACCCTTCCCGGGTGGATAGAAAGTATCCCCCGAGCCCCTTGGAGAGGCGATAACAAGAACGAAACAGGTTGAGGGTGCTAGTCATAGGTGCCCAGCAAGCCAATCACGTGAGTGATGGCACGTGTGACTTGATACAGAATCTTTTTGCTTATTATATTTTGGCTTATATCACTTTATAACTATTGCATATATATATATATATATATATATATATATATATATATATATATATATATATATATATATATATATATATATATATGTCTTGGATTTGTGCAATGGGAATCGGATCGTGATGAGATCACGATAATGAGATCGATTCACCTTTAAACACATATCCTAAATAATCTCGGTCATAGGTTACTCGAGAGGGATATCGTGATAACCGGACAGACTGGTGTGCTGTATACCCGTCTATATGATGGATGCAGTTGGTCTCATAGCTGCTCGTGTAGGGACACTAAGGATACAATACAGGTGCTCATTGGAGAATGAGTTCACTGATTGATCCGCTTACGGAATGCTGGATTGTTGATGATGCCTTATTGTCAGACAACAATTCCGTAGTCCTAGTGGTGTATCTGGTCCTTAGACTTGAGACACCAAGGATGTCCTGTATGAGTGCTCCACTCTTTAATACCAGACTTATAGGTTTGGCTGTCCCAGATCTAGTACAACTGGTTATTGGGAGTGGTAGTCGACCTTACGAGGGCTATTGAGTGTCAATAGAGGATCATCCACTCTCGGCGTCATGAGAGGAATATCTCATATGTTCTTGCCTAGACAAATCCCTGGCCAGGGTCATTCGGGTTGAGAGAGAAAGAGTTCTCCCGGAGAATCCGATTATAGCGAGACTCGAGTAGAAACCGTATGGGTCTGACAACACCATGCTCGATATACGGTCTCTGGGATATTAGATGGATGAGGGATTATAGGTACACGGTAACTAAGGACAAACAGGTCCAATGGATTGGATTCCCCTGTATCGTTTGGGGACTACGGCGTAGTGGCCTAGTACGTCCATAATCGATGAGTCGAGTGAATTATTACAGAGATAATAATTCACTGAGTTAGAAGGAGTTCTGACAGGTATGACTCATGGCCAGCTCGATATTGGGCCTAGAGGGTCACACACATAGGCATTGCGATGAGTAGAGGTTCGGATATGAGATATCCGACGGAGCCCTTGTCTTATTGGATGCAGATCCAATACCCACTAGGGGAGGACCCATTAGGGTTTGACAGGGGGCCTCTATAAATAGGAGGGATTCAGAGCCTCATAGGCTAGAGTCTTTGCTTGCCTTTCCTATTCTCCTCTCCCTCTCCACCTCAAAGCAGGCTTGGAGTTTTAAGGAGCGTCGTCGCAACCCTGCTGTGTGGATCACCGCTAGAGAGGAGGACGCTTGACCTCCTTCACCCTCTCCTAAGGATCTGCAAGGAAACATGGATATACGATCTCCTTTGGTAACACAATCTACTCTATACGCAGTTTTAAGTTTCGTGGATTTTACGCACAAATCTTCGCACGACGACGAACATCTATTTGGGAATCGGGGATTTTGTTTTCTTGTTCTTCCGCTACGCATGTGATGTCGCCCCCAAGATTTCCCAACAGAGGGTGGGGGTGATTTTGGCGTAGTGACATTCCCCTAGGAACACCACCAAGTAACGCCAGGAGTTCGGTGCCACCTGGGACGGCGAAATTCGCCAGAAGGAAATACAAGACACGATTAGTGGGTGAAGAGGAAAGTGCAGACTCACCTCCAGGGCGTCTAGGGTCAGCGCGAAACCCTGCGGAACCGGGTCATACGCCCGTTGTCCCGGTTCAGGGGCACTAAGGATGTGGTCCTCCGGGATACTATAGTGCTCCCGGAGTCCCCCCAACAGTGACCCACTCACGGTGGAGTCATCGTCGTGCGGCCACATCAAGGCCTCCAGGGCCCGCGTCGCCTCCCCATCAGAGGATTCCACGGGAGACGTCGGAGGACGTCCCCCCTCAGCTACATGGGAAGGGGAAGAAGGAGGGGGAGAAGAAGATAACATCTCAACTGACCTTAACGGAGAGGAGCTACGAGGAAAGGAAGGACGACCCAGGAAGCGGGGAAGAAAACGGAAAAGGGGACGACAGGACCTGAAGAAGGAGACTCTACGACAAAAGATAAAATCGAAGCCGGGCATCCGCTATTTAAAGGAGATATCCTGCCAGAACTAGTGCCCGTTCGCCTCCCGAGAATGGGCGGCAGCCCACCCACGCACATGCATAACCGTCACGTCGCGTCAGAAATGCCAAAAAATGCTCCGCCTTAATGAAAGCCTGATGTGGCAGCCCCGCTGAAGCAACAGCGCACTGACGCCTCGATCTCAACGCCCGAAAGCGTGTGGTAAAAGCAACCCGCTCCCCCTAAGAAAATAAGTAAAAAACGGTAGTTCTCCACCCCCGCTACTACTAAATGGACAAGGAGGGAAAATGGCACAAGCAGCTTCTCGGCTCCATACTCTCCGAGACACACCTGCGTGGCCTGCCCGCTTGCGTCGTGCTCCTTGGCTTCGTGCTTCCCGAGACACACCTGCGCGGCCTGCCCGCATGCATCGTGCTCCTCGACTCCATACTCTCCGAGACACCCCTGCGCGGCCTGCCCGCCTGCGTCGTGCTCCTCGGCTCCATGACCCCCGAGTCCACCTCTACTCGGCCTGTCCGACTAAGTCGTGCTCCTCGGTTGCATGTTACTCGGGACCACGCCTACGCGTTCAGCCCACCTGCGCCGTGCTCCTCGGCTACGTGTTACCCGAGACCACACCTGCGCAGCCTGCCTACCTACGTCGTGCTCCTCGATTACACGTTGCCCGAGACCACGCCTGCGCGACCTGCCCGCCTGCGCCGTGCTCCCCGGTCGCATGCTCTCCGAGACCCCGATCTCTGCTCGGCTTCCCGATTGAGTTGTGCACCTCGGCCGCATGTTGCCCGAGACCACACCTACGCGGCCAGCCCGCCTGCGTCGTGCTCCTCGGCTCCATGCTCCCCGAAACCACACCTGCGCGGCCAGCCCACTTGTGTCGTGCTCCTTGGCTCCATGTTCCGTGAGACCACACCTGCGCGGCCTGTCCGCCTGCGTTGTGCTCCTCGGCTCCATACTCTCCGAGACACCCCTGCGCGGCCTGCCCACCTGCGTCGTGCTCCTCGGCTTCATGACCCCCGAGTCCACCTCTGCTCGGCCTGTCCGACTGAGTCGTGCTCCTCAGTTGCATGTTACTCGGGACCACGCTTGCGCGTTCAGCTCGCCTGCGCCGTGCTCCTCGGCTGCGTGTTGCCCGAGACCACACCTGTGCGCCCTGCCCGCCTGCGTCGTGCTCCTCGGTTACACGTTGCCCGAGACCACGCTTGCACGACCTGCCCGCCTACACCGTGCTCCCCGATCGCACGCTCTCCGAGACCCCGATCTCTGCTTGGCTTCCCGATTGAGTTGTGCACCTCGGCCCCATGTTGCCCGAGACACACCCGCGCGGCCAGCCCACCTACGTCGTGCTCCTCGGGTCTGCGGAACCAGCCCACCTGAAGAAAGAAGCCATGCATCGGACCCCCTGCGTACGACAACCGACGCATAACTCCTTTCGGGGGGGGGGGGGGAATATGATAAGGGTAAAAATGGCGATGTAATGCGCCATGACGTCAGCCATACCTGGGCGACGTCCTGCCCGAGGAAATGCGTATTAACGCCGACTTGATATGCGCCAGTGTCACCCGCTCCCAAACAACGACTGAACCATCTGACCCCGCGCGCTCGACCAAGGTAGAGGGGGACGTCGGCCGAAGCTCGCCCATACCCTGCGGCAGTTCGGTTCTCCACGCAACCCCAGTGGCGATGTCAGACGCCATCGGAGGTACGGTCCTACTCCTGCTAGCAGCCACATCAGATAACATCAAACTCATCTATAAATACCCCAGAGTTCTAAACGAACAAGGGGAGAAAAGACAAGCACAACGCACTCGGAGGCATCTCTTCCTCCAAAACCTTTTCCACATCGTTGACTTGATCGTCGGAGGGGTCGAGCCGAGCTTCCGACCCGACCTATGTGCAGGTGCGAGATGACGTCGCCTCTTCCCGACACTGCGGTAAAGCTCTCCACCCGACGCGACATCCCGACCCGACCACCCGCCGGGAGACCTCAAGGGACGCCACACAAGATCCCCGCCATTCGGACCTCCCCGAACAAGTCGCGTCGGCCCCAAGGCCACGACTAAAAAAGTTGTTTACACCAACACCCATCAAGGTTTCAGGGGTGATTTAGTCTTGTCAACAGGCAGAGTCAAAATAATTCACGCACCCAGAGTCCCGCATGGCTGAATATAACTAGAGATGAGACGTGGAGCGCATGAGAGAGATGGGTGCGAGGGTGAGTCATTTAGTGCGACGTGTAGCAGACAAGAAATATTTATCTGGGGGCAAAATAAAAGAAAGGATTTCCCCACCGGTTAATTTGAGACAGAAGTCTGCCCTCGTTATTGTTGGAGGTTATACTGAGCTTCTTGCGGACCGATCGTTTTCCTCCAATTGTATAGCAGGTATGATTTGCGAGTAGATTATCAGATGTAAGAAAAAGATTTTTATGATGAAGTTGCGGCCACATAGATCACATTTGGACCGACTTCCCCCGTTCCTATTTGTCGTAAACCCAAACCCGCACGTACCAAATAGCCTGTCTCTCTCTCTCTCCGGTCTTTGCACACTGTATTTGGTCGGTTCCTCCGCCCTCCAACTTGGAGCTGCGAATTCGATCTCGCCTTCCTTCGTTTTGCACCCGCGGCGCCCGGATTCGAGCCGGGCCGTCGAAACCCTAGCGCCCCCCCCCCCCCTCCGCCCCAAACTTTGGGCGCCGGAGCGGAGGGCGATGGCGGCGGAACTGGGGCAGCAGACGGTGGAGTTCTCCGCCCTTGTGCGACGAGCCGCGGAGGATTCCTACCTCGCCCTCAAGGAGCTGGTGGAGCGGTCCCGGGCGCCGGAGGACCAGCGATCCGACTCCGAGAAGAAGATAGACCTCCTCAAGTTCATCGCCAAGACTCAGCAGCGGATGCTCCGCCTCCATGTGCTCGCCAAGTGGTGCCAACAGGTGATTCTCGTCGTCGTCTTTTTTTTTTTTTTTGCTTCTTTATTGCTCGCTGTGAACTGGTTTTTTGCCTAGGGTTTCTGAATGTGTTCCTTCTTGAGTGCCTCTAGGCTCCGGTAGATGGAAAGCCGCTTCATTTCTTAATCCATGGTACGGATTTAGTCTAGTGTCTGGATTAGTAGTTTATCTGGGGATGATCCTGGAAACCTAGTTCCAAACTGGTAGTCAGTCTTGGTGAATTTGGCGTTTTGGATATGCTTTAGGTTACAATAAGTGCAGCTTATTTCAGTTTTCTGGAGTGTTTTTCCCCCCTCCCTTTTAATGCATTTTAGCAACAATATGAAATTTATTAGTTTGTGATGTAGTACAACACGCTTTGTGCTCTAACAATTTTTTTCTACTAACCCCAAATGCTACAACATCATTAAATCCTTAGTCTATTTGTATGTATTAATAGTTAAAAAATAGCAGATTATGTTTTGATGCAATTTAAGATGTAGCTAAATCCTTGAAGGTGAATTGTAAAATTAGAGAAATTTGTTGGAACCATTATTTTGAGAATTTTCTCATTGGTGTTCTATATACTATTCTCAATCTTTGACATTTTTTATTTGAGACTGATTGTATCCTAAATTAGTAAGATGCTCTACAACTTTAGGAACCAAGTGAGTCGTTTTTATATGGTGCAGAAAATATTTCTCATGATTCACAACATATTAAAGCTTTGTTGTCTAGACATGTTAGGAGAAATATTCCATAAAGCACAGATTAAGGCTGTAAGTTGGGCAGTTTGGGTTTATTAGAGGTAAAACTTTATTGACCAAAGGTGATCACCCTCACCGCATGATGAACCCAATGTAATTTCTGAACTAGCATGATAAACATGTACCTAATTCGAGGTGGAATCAAATTGATTCTCAAGGTATTAATGTCAGAAAAAGAAGTAAGCCACTGCATTCAATTTGTAAATGTTAATTGACAAAGCATGTTGTGCTTTTAATTGTCATTATCTAAATGTACAACTTTCCAGAAAGGTTGCATACTTTTTATGTTTGAATGAATTTTTTTGGAGTCTTCACTGGTAACCTTATTATAAAATCCTTTGTGACATTATGCTTCTTGATTTTTTGGAGTCTTTTTTATTCACTTTGTCACTTGTTTTGCATCCAGCATTTTCTTTAAATTAAGCTCAGAATCTGACTTGAAGATGGTGGTCTGTGCATTTATTCATTTGTTTGATGATCAATGTCAAAGTAGTCTTGTAAACTTTTGAGATGCCTTATTATATAATTAAATTGTTGGCTCACGTTGTGTATCACATTAGATGACTGATTTGATCTTGAACTGGCATGGTTTAGGCGAAGTTCACGTATGGCATTTATAACACCTTGCCAGAGAACTATAATCTTAAGCCTGGACAAACATTCAAGTGAAAGCATAAAGAGTCTTGAATTAGCAAAATGATTGTTCTGTAACAGTCATTACAACTCATGAGCTTTATGAATGCCATTTGTTTTGTCTGATACAAGATAGTGTTCCTAATTATAGTTTGGTCTGTGACCTAGTTTCCATTCTCATATTACTGAAATGGCAACTTATGCACATGATTGTCGATATACTCAAATTGGGCTCCTTCATGGAGAGAACTTCAAAATTTTAATAACATGGAGATGGAGGGCTGGGAAAGCATTTACATAAAATATTCTAATGTATTCGTCGATCTCGTCTTTTTGCAATCTCCCAATTTGACTGTGACATAGCCTAATTTAGATATATCTTAACCTTGAAGATGATCTTCCAGGAAATCTTTAAGAATTTAGGTGAAGGGTAAAAGTATAATGGCTGTTCTCTTGGTAGAAGTTTTGGAGGACAATTAAGATATAGTTATCTAGTCTAGTGTTGAAAACTTTATCATGTACATGTTTACAACTTTTAGTGGTCGATTCCGAGGTTGTCTTTTACATTGTCCGATTTGCTCAAATGGAGCCTACGATTGATGCACTAGTTGGCATGTGGTGACATGTGGCTTGCCATAAAGGTTCCCATGCATGCTAGGCTGAGTCACACTCAAGCAACTCTTCACATGTGGAGGTTGGCTTAGGTTCTTTTTCATTGCAAAGGCTTCGTGTGCTACAAAGGTTGTGACATGCTCTGCTGCTACAGACAACATCCTTCCATTGCACACACAAATGAACTCTTATTGGAGGCTTTTTTGCTACATGTTATTTAGAAACACTTTTTGTCAAATTTAGTTGCCTGACTATGAGTACATACTAAACACTAAACACAACTTGCTCAGTTATTTACTTTGGTTTGGAGGGAAATATGATGAATAAGTTTTGTTGTTTAAATAGATAATTTGCATTGATATTCGAGTTTCAAAGTTTTACAAAAATTAGACTATTATATAATATAATATATTATATTGGGAGAATTGCGCATAAGGATTTTTTTATGGTCTAAACTGATTTAATTATAATGTTTTTTGGAAATAATAGATTTAATTATAATGAATTATGAAAATAATAGATTTTTTGGAAATTCGCCACATTATTTTTTCTCTCTTCCCGCTGACTTGTGCGGACGGCCGTCGGAATTCTTTATATTCTCCTACTTTCAACTTGTCGAGCACTCAAGGCTTATCCGCCACGTGGCGACAAGAGAAACAAGGGACTAAGTCACCCATGATAACTCTACGGATGATGTGGGAGCTGCGCAGTTGGCGAGGTGTGAGTGACCCCTGAGACACGATACATCGGTCAGATTGGTCTTCATTGCTGACGTGGGTTGTGCTGTTATACGACTATACATAAAGTAATGAAAGGAACACGATGTCATGCAAAATTAATTTTGGGCATTTAACATAGCTATAGTAGAAATGCTTGACAAATATGGTCTATAAATCAATAAATTGTAGTTGCAAGGATTAGTAATCATGGTAATGCTTGTATTGAAAATTGGCTAAACTAAATTGTTATTACTTACAACTTTATCAGAATAATTGCTTATATTTACTTTAGAGAGCTCAAACTTGACTGAAAATGCACATCTGTAATCCAATTCACTATTATTGCTTCACTTTTCTTTACATTTGAGACACTGGTGACATTTTCTGACATAATTGAATCCTCTATACAAGAGCCTAGATGACCTGAAAACTAATATAATTTGTCTACACAAACAGTTCCTTCTATGTTAAGGTTGTGATTGTCAGACTCATAGTGTCCTGTTACTTGGTGCGTGTTGTTGTATTTTCCTCACTACAAGAAATGATTTTCTATACTAGATTTGATTTGTACAGTGACTCTGCTTCACCACTTGTTTTCCTTGTCTTTTTTATCTCAGATGTAGTAATATTGCAACTATTAACCAATTCTTACTGAGGTAATATGTTGTTTCAGGAAAAGTAGTAGCCAAATTCTGTGCAAAATACCTGCACACTCAAATTCTCAAGTATGAGCCTCAGTTGGGTGGTGATTTATCTGCTTCAGTACAAAAAGCATTTTTAAGGTAACATATGATGCTACTATTGTCTTCCAATATCTGTAGTTTTGAGTTGAGATAAAAAATTCAGTTTTAGGCCACATATGGTATGTCATAAAGCATGTAATGTGACAAGAGAACATATGGTATGTCATACATATGATTCTTGTTTTGATTCAGAATGGATGAGATGATGAAAGGACAGAGAGGATGGAGGGAATTAGCTGTACTGGGGGACAAAATGGACAAGTTCACAGGTTTAATTGAAGGATTGATATGGTCCCCAAGGGGTGGTTATTCCAGTGAACATTTAGATGAATGGGCATATGAGGAGGTGATATATTACTCTGATGATCTTCTTTAACTTTGTTCAAGATGTTATATTGTTTCATTTAATATGCTGGGGATGCCATATCTTGAATACTTTGCTTGTTTTGTTTTTGGAAGGATTGTCTTTTAATTATGTGGGTCTGAAGTTCCTTTTGTGCTGTAATATATGTGCACGAATGAAGAATCCAAAAAAAGTACAGCTGTGGAGTCTGTGAAAGCATTTTTCTTTGTCATCCATCTTAGTTGTATTTTATATAATGGTTGAATTGTTCTCAGGGAAGCCAAAGTTTCAAGATTTTTTTTTTAATACCTAAATGAGCTGTTGAAGCTATAAAAGGATGGGAAAGTATTTTAGGAGATTTTGGCTGAAGCCAACTTTTCAACAGTAGTTGTTTGATTTGTTTGAGCTGTCTCTGCAGTTGACAAAGTGTTTTACAATGTTTAGGGTCTTGGTTGTCAAGGAATTGTATAACATGTTTTTCGGATGAAAATTTAAAATGTTGTGCTGTTGTTGAAGATAGAAATACAAACTTTGAGAAAGGAGGGGCAGTACATTGGGAAGAGAGATCAAAGGAGTGAAAGAACAGAGAAAGAGATTGAGAGATAATTGAGCTCTAATTTTCCCACGATATGTCACACCTCAAACTGACTTCTGTGGTTTGTGATATTGCTGTAGGTCACTTGTCTGGGTTTGGCCTCTCCTAAAATTGAACATGTCCATTAAAGTTGTTCCTTTGGCCTATAATTCACTTGGTCTGAAGTGTCTGATGAGTCCTTGTTCATCAGATTTCCCTGTTTGGAAGTTGGTTGCTTTTATATGTCCAATATAAGTGAGAAGCACAAGATTATGCATTTACTTTTTTCACATGAAATTTCTGAATTTTGTTTTGACAGAGATTTTATAAAGCTAAAATATTGTGATGGTAAAGATGTAGAAATGAAATGCTTCATAGAACATACATTTTAGAAAAAGGTCTATCCGTATTGCAAACCCAGATTTGTTGGGTAATTACCAGAACAGTGTGATACTTTAAAATATACTACATGCGTATACTTATGTTAACTTAAGACGTACTAGTTTTTGGTGTGTACCAGGTATGTCACTTCAATTCGAGTTTCATGGAACAAAAATTATTATTCAAAGTTAGGAGTATATGATGCATAATAGAGGAAAAAGGAGACTGATTCTTATTGGCAGGTGCAGAACTTAAATCGTGTATCATCTTTGCATTATATTCCTAAATTTTGTTAGAAGGCTTATATTTATGTACACAAGGCTTCTATACAGACTGAGGCAATTTGTATGTTATCTTGCACTACTAATTTACTATGGTATGTATACTCAATATCTGGCAAAAATGGTAGAAGAATTTGGCAAGTGATTGTTTGTTGTTTTTCTAATTTTCATATGTTCCCACCATAAATTTTCTAAATATTACATACATGCTGAATATAAATTAGAGTGGTAGAAAATGCATTAGTATTAATTACCTTGTCCTAGTTTCTAAAGTTTTGTCATATTGGTTCCTTTTTTTCTGTGTCCATTGTCCTTGTCCATGTTTCATACTCAAGATCTTGTTCTTGTCGGTGCTAGTTGTTAGACTGAATCTTGAAAAGGCGTAAAGTACTATTTGCAAGTTAAGTGGATCCATTAGGAATCTTGTGACTCAAAAGAACTCTTTGTCAGGGACCACATTCTGATTTCTCTGGACCGACATCTGGAAGCACAGCTTGTGTGGCAGTCATCAGAAACAACCAACTCATTGTTGCAAATGCTGGTGATTCTCGTTGTGTACTCTCGAGGAAGGGTCGGGTTTGTCACTAAGAGAATCTCTTTCTACTGATTTGTGTTTTCATGTGCTTCAAAATTACATCATAGACAAAAAATATGCCTCAATTGTGTAGTCTTACTTCTGTTTGTTCTCTATAGGCAATTAGTTTGTCAACAGACCACAAACCATATCTTGTTGAGGAGAAGGAAAGGATCGTAAAAGCAGGTGGTTTTATTCAAGCAGGACGAATAAATGGAAGCTTAAACCTCACTAGAGCAATTGGTACTTCCTCAGTGTTTTTTAATAAAATTTGTAGGCTGCCTTATCATATGTTTTACTCTTGAGAAGCAAACTTATGGCAGGCGACATGGAATTCAAGCAAAATAAGTTTTTACCTGCTGAGAAGCAAGTTGTGACATGCAATCCAGACATAAACATTGTGAGTATACCACAGTTCCGCTTCCAATAGTGATTAAATTTAGAACCATTTGAACTATGATCCACCATATTATCATGAGTTCTATTATAAATCTCGGTATGTCATTTGTTGGCCTTCGCTGTAGGTGGAGCTATGCGATGATGATGAATTTCTCATTTTAGCATGTGATGGAGTCTGGTATGCCTTTTCAGCACCTCTTTAGCAATTGTAAATCCAAGACAACTAAATCTACTATAACTATTCTTATAATGAGATTTCCAACAATCATATATATCGTGTTTCAATTGCAACATTGACATGCCTTCATTTAAATAGTTGATAGACCATAAGCCACGGTTATAATGTTATCAATACTCTAGTGTCCATCCACAATTTAAAGAAGATAGTAATACTATTGTCTTTCATGTTTCTAGCACATCGAAGTATCAAACTACTCACACTAAATTATATGTTTATAATTCATAATAAATTTCTCAGCTATTTGTGTGCCTATGAATTCTCTTCTCTTACAAATAGAACAGTTGATGTATATTAAATTAGAGCTCAATAGCGGCAAAAGATTCATTGGATAGTATCAGTCAAGTGTTTGTGTTTGAACATTCAGCATTATTTTGTCTATGTACTTCATTGGACTGTAATAAATTTCTCATGTTTGGTTATTACCTGTTGTGCCGTTATCATCATCATCTACCAGTTCAAGAATTATGTTTCATTGTGGCTTATAACATTTATAACCGTAAGGTGTTTTTCTACATAGTCGAGTGCTCCTTGCTTAGAGATTCTAATAGAATCAGATTGAGAACTCATGCTTGCCATAGTATGTGTCCATTTGAAATACTCGTGTACTTATAGGTGTCTATTCTGATACTTTTTACCAGGGATTGCATGATAAACCAGCAACTGGTGGATTTCATCACTGAGCATATAAAAACGGTGAGGACCTTATTCTATGTTATTTTTTGATCACTTTAAGAGTATCTTTCTCGGAACCTTATGTCCAACATAAACCAATTATCCGAAGCTGTAACGTCAGTGACCTTGATTGAGGCTAACTTCAACACTTGATGGTCTCAGTAACCGAGCTCATGAAATGGACTTTTGTTTTTTGGCCAAATAGTGTATCTTAGGCTTTATACATAATGGAATAAAGCAGTTTTATTTGCCAGAAGTATATTTTGTTTTATTTATCATAATACTTTTTCTGGTGCCTATGTTGCTAACTGCAGGAGAGCTGCCTGTCTGCAGTATGTGAAAGAGTGTTGGACCGGTGTCTGGCACCATCCACCATTAGTGAAGAGGGATTGGACAACATGACGATGATACTGGTGCAATTTAATAAGCCGATCAGACCTGATGCTCCTCATACATAAAAATGATGATATGCTGGGTGAGACTGAAGTTCCAAGTGATCCTTCTATCCTGCTGTAGATTTGAAGTGTGTTGTACATAGCAATATATCCTCTTGAAGGTTGTAGCGTATACATTTGGACAAATCATCATATGGCAATGAATTAGTTGCGGGTGATCCCAAAGTTCCCATCTTTAACCCGATAGTTAGTATCGAATGTATAAAGCACTATTCATTTGGTTTACGGAGTGCTGAAGAACTAAATGGTTGACTTTACTCTTCTCATATGACATGATGACCTATGGATAAAATCGCATGATGTGTATTTTCTTAAATTGCCTGACAATGTGTTGGTTTTTGTGGAGACAAAAGTCAGATATCTTCTTTTCTTTCAAATGCAACCTTAGTGAGGAAGACTTGATTCTCGAGACCTTAAAATAAATACAATCACAAACCTTACCACACACATTAGATGTGGAATTATTTTTTTAATATTATAATATGTTCACTGTTGCAAAAAATTTCATTCAGTTGTAAGTTTAAATAGCCTCTATTACTGAGAAGTATCAGCAAAGCCAGATTTGTGGTAGAATCAACTTATTGTTTATTGAACAAGCAAACGGCACTAGAACTTTGATGCTCGAGCTCAACAAGCTATGCAACATGTGGTAGATCGAAAGCTAGGGCAGAAAGATGTGGTAGATCGAATGCTAGGGTTGCAAGTCAAGGTAGAAAGTGTAACGTTGAAAGAAACGCAGCCTCTACTCAATTCATAAATTCCAAGAAGCTTATTGTTTACCGGATTCTATATTCTATTGTGCACGCTAGAGTCACTACTAGTCTATTTGCCGTTGTGCGTTGAGCCAGCAGTAACCAGTGTTTTACTACACCATTCTATCTATATTAAAGGATAGCGATAGAATCTTCAAGGATAGCGATATTCTCTCTTCAAGGAGTCGGGGTGCGAAAGAGCAAGCAGCGGGAATAGACAAGCAAACTTCTTGTCGCCGGTGCATAAGCTGACTATGGGTGCTCTAACACTTATAGGATGGGGTGCGAGTTCCACTTGCCTGCGTGTTCTTTCGCCTAAGTGTATTAGGGGTGAGTCTTCAATCCTTTCTTTCAACCTTTCTTTCTACTGCTTGAGACTGAATTTCATGGACTTGCAACTTTCTACGGCTTTAGATACGAAACCTTCTATTTTCTACTTCTTGAGCATCTACTATACTTTCCACTTAACGAGATACCTTCTACTTGACTTGATACTCAACTGGATACTTGGGTAGAGGGGAACTAATGCGTTGGGTCACGCCAGCTTTGACTTGATCTCGCGCTCAGAAATGAGTAGGATAACTATAGCTACAACTTGATTATTGGCAAGTTGGGTAGAGGGGAACTAATGCGTTGGGTCTCGCCAGCTTTGACTTGATCTCGCGCTCAGAAATGAGTAGGATAACTATAGCTACAACTTGATTATTGGCAAGTTGGGTAGAGGGGAACTAATGCGTTGGGTCTCGCCAGCTTTGACTTGATCTCGCGCTCAGATATGAGTAAGATAACTATAGCTACAACTTGATTATTGGCAAGTTGGGTAGAGGGGAACTAATGCGTTGGGTCTCGCCAGCTTTGACTTGATCTCACGCTCAGAAATAAGTAGGATAACTATAGCTACAACTTGATTATTGGCAAGTTGGGTAGAGGGGAACTAATGCGTTGGGTCTCGCCAGCTTTGACTTGATCTCGCGCTCAGAAATGAGAAGGATAACTATAGCTACAACTTGATTATTGGCAAGTTGGGTAGAGGGGAACTAATGCGTTGGGTCTCGCCAGCTTTGACTTGATCTCGTGCTCAACCTTTAGTTCCGAACCGGGGCCGTCGTACCTCTTTCATCCGAATCTCTTTCCACTCAACATTACATACAACTAACTATCTATCGACCACCACAATTCATCTGATTCCCGGCATGCGAGAGAAGTTCTCATTCCTCTCTCATCGGCGAAGAACGGCAGCAGAACCACTTTTTCCAGGGCCACCCACATCTTATCCATCTGCCGAAAGAGGGTACCGTAAGCAATACGAGCAAGCAATCAATGCCTCCCCTGGAACCTGACCTAACAGTTGATCCCGAACCGTGGGAAGATAGCACTCTTTATCCATGGAGTATTATTCCCCAGCTTTACGTACGAGTCGATCTTTAACGAAAAGAGGAAGGTCAAAGGAAGTGTGCTTTGACCATGAGACATGTACAACCTAGTTAGCGAACAAGCAAGAGAGACGAAAACAGCTGCTGTTCTACCCCCATCTCTCTCGCATCTCTCTCCATCTTTCAGCCCTTTTACAAAGTTGACTTTTGAGGAAGGGTGAGTGCTGTTATTCATCATGCATTCATATAGAGATTTGAAATAGTCTCCTCGAGACGATTGGACTCAATATTTTGTTCTTTTCTATTGGTAATTACAATAAGCTCAATGCTTAGAGAAACATTAGGATATGATTTGAAGTACACTAATCCCACCAAATACAATTGTGCAAGTGTTCACTTGGCTCCGCTCCAACTTCTCATTCATGTGGAGCTCATGCTTCCTCTTCTCGGACCATCCTTTGCCGTCTCGTCTATCTTCTGGTCCAACTCCTTGATCCTTTCCTCGCTGAACGTGTAGGTATCCGCTCCATGTGTCGCCAACGAATGCGTGGCGTTCCTTGTGCTAGTTCGACCTGTAGGACTAATGGCAACCAGGGAGGGGAGGAGGACACCGACTCCGAAAGTGCGTTTCAAAGATTTCTTCCTCTCATCACCGAACGGTAGCGCCAACCAAGGCATGCCGGAGAAGAACTCCTCAAAGGAATCCTGATCCTTGTCCATGGAGATGTTAACCACCTCGAAAGCACTGCCCATGCGCTTGATCTTGTGATATTCCTCGATCATATGAGGAAGAAATCTACGGCATGTACCGAACCGGCGAGCCGAGAAGAAGAGAAGGATGGTCTTGCCAACAAGCTCCTTCATTATTGTTTATAATGATTCATAAATTTATATATGATATATGAGTTTCAAGCATATTATCATATCATATGAAAATATAAATATGTAACGATCGATGATATCTAGGATACAAACAACAACGTCTTATTTGAAAGTGATTTGGTGATATATATTGTTGATAGAGTAAAGCCTGTCTGCCTGCTAGTTGCTAGTTATAAGAAGCATGAGTAGCAGAAAGCACATGGATTATGCTTCAGATAGTAATCTCTATAGATAATTCGGTTGACTAGGCTCGAGCGGCACAGTTAATAATAAGGATTTGCAGCAAATTGTGTTCAATCTCTGAGTCTGCTAGTCTATCAAAATGCATCTTTATATATTTGTTTGGGCATAGTATCTCTAAGAATGTATGCTTGCAATGAACATTTGTTTGGTCTTTATATATTTGGATGTGTGAAGTTATATCCTGTATTTGCAAGTGAAAATCCAACATTGTTGTGCTTGTTAAATCCAAACTTTCGACATCTGTATCAGACATTAGGACTGCAGATGATGCTTTCATGATCCTCTCAGCTGCATTCATAAGATAGAGAAATAGAAGAGTGAAACTAGGAAGCTACACTTTAAATGAAGTTCTAGAAGTACTAATCCTTTTATTGATAAATTGGTGCACATCTAAAAGTTAACACTTGCACAATTGTATTTGGTGAGATTAGGTAAGACTATTCCTAATTTAACCCAATCTAGGCATAGTTGACACCCAAGGGACCTGATCTCACTTAGATGATCATTAATTAAATTGTCTTATATGGTTTGGGAATGCAATTCAACCTAAAATGTAGCCCCATATTAGCAAGATGGTTAAGCATCATCATCTTGTTTGCTATCGCATGAAAAAATGCATCAAGATAGTAGCTGAAGCTGATTTAGTTTTTATGTGTTGCTCTTTCTTTAATCAAGTGAATGCTTCCATTGGTGTCTATTAGGCTTAATTTTACATGCAAAAACAAGTTGCTTGACAATAAAAATATTTTACATGTAAAAATATTTTACATGCAAAATCAATAAAAATATTTTAGAAACTTTAAAACAAAAATAATGATCATCTATATATATTTTAAATTTATTTTTGAAGATTTTTAAATGCTTAAAAATCTTATATATTATTTTTACATTTTTATAATAATATATGAATATCACTAGTATATTATTTGTTATTTCTAATTATGGTTTATATTTTTTATATTTTCATAAAAAATAAAAAATAATGATCATATGAGATTTTGCATGATACTGATCATGTTTTGATCTAATGCATTTTATTCTTTGTTTCTCTCAGAATACTAAATTAAACTTTGTGAGTTAAAAGTATGATTTGTTATTTTAGTTGGAGTTAAAATCTTAAATTCACAATCTATAAATAAAAACTCATGTAATACTTTATGCATATAATGAGGAGGGAGAGATCAAAAAAAAAAAAAAACCTCAAATTAGTCCTAGAGATTATAAAATTTTA
>NW_027021317.1:487500-520000 GCF_036884655.1 Musa acuminata AAA Group | reverse complement strand
GAACGGAGAGGGACTTTCTCATCCGTAACAATGGCGAGAAGGTACTCGAAAGTCTTCCGTCAATTACTAATAATTGTTGAGCTTCATGTTAGGATCTTGTGGGACTTGCCTATCAATCTATTGCTACAGAAAGTTAGAAACTTGTCGAATTTGCCTATCAATCTAAGCTAGCCTCGATTTAGTAGATTTTGTCGGAAGCAAGAACTAGTCTTACATGCTCGTCGGACAGTCTTTGTTTGCCTTTGAGATCTCCACCATGTCAAATGGATGCTCTGTCTTCGTCAAGAGCAAAGAGAGCATCTTTTGATCCGTGGTAAGGGACATAAAGCAATAGGATGCATCAAAGCCTGACGGGTTGAGTTTTGGATGAGAGATCAAGAGAGGTGTAGGAGGGAAGGAAAAGGAGGAGGATAAGATGAGGCGAACTGCATATTGCTAAAATGCCAATCTTTCCCTATTTGAAGTATGGAAAATGCATGGCAACTTTAGATTCTCACTGACAAGCTGTGATTTGTTCAGGTAGCCATCAGCAGTCTTGACGGGAAAAAGTTTGGTCTCTTCTTGTCGGACAACTGTTACGAAAGAATCGTCACTGATGATCTGATCAAAGTATACAATCAGCTGTCCTCGGAGGGCCGCGATTTCGAGATTGTCTTCGTGTCATGTGATTCATGCGAGGAGACCTTCAATAGGTACTTCTCAGATATGCCATGGTTGGCAGTCCCATTTGCGGACTCCGACACACGCGAAAGACTACATGATCATTTCGGCAGTTTCGAGGAGTATTATCCCGCTCAGCTTGTCATCTATGATGCCGCTATTGGCATGGTCGTTAACGAAGAAGGTCTCCGAGCTGTGGCAAAATATGGTGTAAACGGGTATCCATTTACTGTTAAGAGGTTCTACGAGTTGGAGGCGGCTGCTAAGAAGGAACGGAGTCTTCGAAGTCTGTTGGTTTCGCAGTCCCGGGACTACTTGATCTCCAATGATGGATCCAAGGTAATCGATGATCTCCTTGTAGGAAGAGAATTAAACTACATTCTTGATCCGCCAGCTTACTACCACCATCTAATCTACGCTAAATTGAAGCAGGTTGCCGTGTCGGATCTCGAAGGAAAGATTGTGGCTTTTTACTTCTGGATTAATATTCCTGATAAATACGGCGGTCCCGATAAGTTGACTCTGGTGCTGGCTGAAATCTATAGGAAGCTTAAGGAAGCCGGGGAGAGCTTCGAAGTTGTGCTGGTGCCATTAGAGGATGATAAATCATCCTATGAACAAGGCCTGGCAAGCATGCCATGGCTCGCGATTCCTTTCGAAGACGAGGGCTGTGAGAAGCTTGTCCGCTACTTTGAGCTCTGGCCCTTCCAATTACCAACCGTGCTTGTGATCGGTGCCGATGGGAAGATTATGCTTAAAAATTACGATAGGCTCATCTCCAAGTATGGAGTTTTAGCATGGGAAGCATTCCCGTTCTCTAAGGAGCAACTGGATTTATTGCCAGAGAAGGCAAAGGCCGCACAAACACTGGAATCTCTTCTTGTTGCTGGGGACCTCGATTATGTCATTGGGAAAGAAGGCTTGAAGGTAATGAATCGAGCATATAGTGAATCCACAGCTTGGTATTGTCAATGGCTAACCCCTCATCATTGTGTTTGACAGGTTCCAGTGAAGGAGCTTGTTGGCAAGACCATCCTCTTCTTCTTTGCAATGAGTGATTCGTTTCAATGCCAGAAATTTCTTCCCATGCTGATCGAGGCATATCACAAGATCAAGCGCATGGACAGTGCTTTCGAGGTGATCTTCGTCCCTATGGGCGGCTATATGGATTCGGGTGCTTTCGAGTTCTTCTTACGCATGCCTTGGTTGGCGGTGCCGGTGGATGATGAGAGAATAAGATCGTTGAAGAACACTTTAGAAGCTCATTACGTCAACACCCTGGTTGTCATTGGTCCTACAGGTCAAACGATCACAGAGAACGCCGCAACTTCGTTGAAGATGTATGGAGCCGATGCCTACCCGTTCAGTGAAGAGAGGATCAAGGAGGTAGAGATGGCACAGACACTGGAATCTCTTCTTGTTGCTGGGGACCTCGATTATGTTATTGGGAAAGAAGGGTTGAAGGTAATGAATCGATCATATAGTGAATCCACAGATGGGCATTGTCGATGGCTAATCTCTCATCATTGTGCTTCACAGGTTCCGGTGAAGGAGCTCGTTGGCAAGACCATCCTCCTCTTCTTCTCGATTCGTAGGTCCGGTACATGTCGCGGATTTCTTCCCCATCTGATCGAGGAATATCACAAGATCAAGCGCATGGATAGTGCTTTCGAGGTGGTCAACATCTCGATGGACAAAGATCAGGATTCCTTTGATCAGTTTTTCTCTGGCATGCCATGGTTGTCGCTGCCGTTCGGTGATGAGAGGAAGAAATCTTTGGAACGCACTTTCGGAGTCGATATCCCCTACCCCTCCCTGGTTGCCATTGGTCCTACAGGTCGAACTATCACAAGGAACGCCATGTATTCGTTGGCGACCCATGGAGCCGATGCCTACCCGTTCAGCGAAGAGAGGATCAAGGAGTTGGACCAGAAGATAGACGAGATGGCAAAGGGATGGCCTGAGAAGAGGAAGCATGAGCAACACAAGCATGGGAAGTTGGAGTGGAGCTGCCTGCACGGCCTGTATAGGTGTGGTGACTGCCACAAGATTGGAAGTGGATGGTGCTACTTGTGCTCCATGTGCAGTTTCGGTCTCCACCCCAAATGTGCACTGAAGGAGGAGAAGAAGGAAGAGGAAGAACATGATGAAGGATCTGAGTGTGATGGAGAGGTTTACAACGATTTCGAAGATTCTGAAGATTCCGAAGATTCCGAAGATTCCGACGATTATGAAGATTCTGAAGATTCTGAATAAGATTATGTAATGCAATGGTGTTTGTGTTTTGATGGGAAGAGCTTTAGATCGATGCAATGAAAGTAGCGGACTTATGACAGTCTGCAACTCGCAACATTTTTTGTTGATAGAGAACAATCAGATCAGTAAAAATCTGACGAAAATCTTTTCTTATTTGCTCCATATGATCAATCAAGCTTCATAATAACAACACCAATTCAACAAACATATTTGAGCCACAAATACCAAAGAATAAGAATGTATAATTCATGGCAACAAAGACGAGAAAACATTGAACTGTATGTTCTTCTATACCAAGGAACATTAATAACACATACATTGGTTTAACCAGAAGTATTCAAATTGGCACATGATTTCAATTGTTTTGGATGTCAACCATGATTTCTTCTATTTGATATATCAGAAAACTGGGAAGCGAGGAAATACAATCTCAGGGGAAGTACATTTTCTTTTAATAGAAACTTTACAGTTGATAAATTGCTTTCCTAATTTGTTGACGCAGATATGAACCTGATACAGCTGCTGCTTCCCCGATTTTGTGTTGCACTGGATTGCTGGTTTATACCCTATTTTCCTTATGAGGATATCGAAGATATGATTCTTTTTATACTTACGGTTATTAGGAAAAATACCTTCCGCCTTTAGATAAGAGAGAATATCAACTGTTTCCTTGAGTTTGAGGGCTGCTGTGAAGTAAGAAACTTGATCGAACCTGGACATGGAACACGTGCCATGCTTATCCCATTCATGACGCCAAAATGAGTGGCCATCGCTACTAGGACAACGAAAACTATGCCAATGTTTAATCATCTCGCCAATCAAAGGGTTCATCTACAATCAAAGACAACGAAAAAAAAAAAACGATGAACGACTCACACTCTCATTTTGCAAGGTAACTTTACGATAGAGTAGTCTGTGTCAGAGCTAAACATACCTTACGTCGGTTGTATTTAGAAGCTGATGGCATATTCTTGTCACAAGATGGAATAATTCCATTGCGAAAAGCAGGCCAAAGGCCATGGATGGTAAAATTTTTTTCCGGATACCCCGTACTCATAGGGCAGCAACGGTTGACGTTGCAAAATGATCCAGGCCACTAGATGTTTCAAATCAAACGATCAATATAGAGAAGAACAACAAGATAAAGAAAAAATTAGACTTACCTGAAGAACTAAGTGAAAATAATCATAATTGGACGCAGCAGTGGTGGAGAAAACCAGCAAGAAAGCAATGGTGGAGAAAACCAACAAGAAAGGGAGGACGAGAGGTGTCATGCTTCGGCGAGTTAGGCTTTTGGGCACGTCGGAAGGCTTCTCCTTTTCTGTATATGATCATCACAAGATTGCATAAACATTACCGGTTAGCATGCCTAAGGTGGGTTTAATTAATTATCTACAAAATAGATACATAATTGAAAGAGAAAGAAGAAACAAAAAAACTCAGGGTAGGTTTAATTATCTATAATTATCTATAGGTCATATGCATGTGCTGCAGAGTGAAGATGATAGCTAAAGTACATGTTTCTTTCTATGCATAGAGATATTCTTCTGCAGAGAGAAAATAGTCGATCTCTCCTAGAAATAGAGAAAGACAGTTGGCTTTGAATCATCAAAGATTGAACTCCCGCAGGAGCTGCTCCATGAGAAGAGAAGCTTTGATCGTTTGGACCGTGCCACTTGACTATTGCTGTCCTCTACATCTGCAATAGAGCCTCACAAAGAAGAATTATCATCATTCATGATGAGAGCTTTCTTCGATGCATAGCCAATCTTTTTCCCATTGTTCTGGCTCTTGAGCTACAGTAAGGTCGATTCCAAACTAGAATTTGATGGTTTGATCAGACCTTTGACACAAAGCTTGATCTTTGATCAATCCTCATGAAGAAGCCAGGCTTGACTACAATATAAACCCCTAATGCAAGGAAATTAATTGTGCCCTATGCTGCCTCTCTAGTTAGAATAGCTGTTCTGATTAGGTAAAAGATTGCTAGAAAAAATTGATGAGAAAGACCCTCAAATGTTAAGAAATAAGTGTAAATTCTAAAGATCTACAAGGACACTGGATATGTATTCCATAGGTCTATTTTATGTGAAAGGTACAATTAATAGCCCCCCCGCATAGGTTTTGTGTTTCAATTAATTGGGTTTTGTTGCTAGATTAAATTTCATAAGGTGTGTTGTTGATGCATATATATATATATATATATATATATATATATAATGATATATGGTTATAAAAGTTCATTAGTATGCTATAATTTTTATATATGCATATAAATATTTTAAATTATTCTGACGTATAAATTTATCTATTGATTTTGTATATACTATGTTATTAGGTTATGCTTGCTAAAGAAATTAAAGATAAGGTATTTACCGTTAAATGTATTATGCTCACCTAAATAAAGCTATAAAAACTTATACTTACCGAGTGATTATCTACTATATATTCTATTTTGTATGTGAGGATACTAGTAGTCCATCCAAGTGATTTGGTATGGAAATAAGCATGTGTGAGCCCATGCCAACATAAATATGAACGATGACTTATGAATATTTTTATATGTATAAAATTTGGACTTTGTATTTTTCTTTTAGTTAGATATTATAATTATATATAAATATTCAAATTACTATATACAAGGAAAAGTTTATTATTTTATTTAGTAAATTAGCATATTTTATTTTAAAGATTGTTTACTTTTAGTCATTCATATAGGGCTCGTGTAGAACTAGAAGTAGATTGTTACACCACCCCCTTCACACAATTAATGTAGTCATCCTGATTATTTCCATTCATTTATAATTTAAAATTACCTTAATTAGATCTTCCTTATTTGTATTGATCCATTTGTTTGTTTGTGCAATATGATTAAGGAAATAATTAAAAAATTTATGACTAAGAAAATATCTAAATTCTATTTTCTTATTGGTTTGGGCAAGTTAAGAATTAAATTTATTTATTTATTTATTTATTTATTTATATAAAAAGTGATTTTTAAAAATTTCCTTAGGGGAAATCTTCTCCTCCTAATGGCTTTGCTCCTCTTCCTTCCCGAGGAGGTCAGGCTCCTATTTTATTTATCACTAGTGGAGAGGAGTCTAGCAGTGGGAAGATAGAGGGAACTCCATTTCAAATAAGGTATATCTTCTATCTTTTATCAATTTATTATATATATATAAATATTAGTCAAATGATATTAAGGTTTATAAATTTTGAATTATATATAAAAAAAATTTAAAAATTAAAATTATCCTCTCTGTAGCTGCAGTTGCATTCATAAGAAATAGAAGAGTGAAACTAGGAACCTGCACTTTAAATGAAGTTCTATAATTACTAATCCTTTTATTGATAAATTGGTGCACATCTAAAAGTAAAAACTTGCACAATTATATTTGATGGGATTAGGTTAGATTATTCCTAATTTAATTCAATATAGGCATAGTTGACACCCAAGGGACTTGATCTGACCTAGATCATTAATTAAATTATCTCCGATTTGATGTGATCTGGGGATGCAATTCAACCTAAAATGCAGCCCCATTTAGCAAGATGGTTAAGCATTATCATCTTGTTATTGCATCAAGATAGTAGTTGAAGTTGATTTAGTTTTTATGTGTTACTTTTTCTTTAATCAAGTTGAAAACACTAATCAAGAATCAAAATTTATAAATCTGATAAATCAAACTCGAGAAAGAACGAACAGAACACAATTGAGAGGGAAACTAGAGGAGAAGAGAGAGATCGGCGTACCTCTAAAGGGCAGAAGATTGCACAAGGAGGAGAAGAGAGAGATCGGCGTTCCTCCACGTTATAGAGCTCATATATATATCATGCAGCGTTCGCTCTTATGGAAAATTATTCCCCGTTAAGTTCTAGAAAGTGTCATTATTTTCCATTATGATGAAATTATTCCCCGTTAAGTTCTAGATTCCCCGTTAAGTTCTAGAAAGTGTCATTATTTCCCATTATGATGTATATTTTTATCATACGACACATTCTTTTCTTATATTTTAGAGATTTTATATTGAAAATGGGTATTTTTGTATTCATTTCCAAATCGATATAATAAGTTATTACCTTATTGCATTAGCAGAGGTTGACTCGCTACTCTGGGCTTGAAGACAAGACTGATTTCTTAGTTGTTTCCGCCACCTTTTCGTGATTCGCCCTCTCTCTTTCTCCGGGGTCGCTGAAGTTATGAGAGTCGGTTCAGGGAGAGTTCAGTTGGTGCAGGCGCAATAAGCAAGACGTGTTAACGTAAGAGTCACTTCATGCCCGATGGTGAAATCCACATACACGTGTCCACAAATCAACTATCCCCATTGATAAGGGTAAAAATGGCGATGTAATGCGCCATGACGTCAGTCATACCTGGGCGACGTCCTGCCCGAGGAAATGCGTATTAACGCCAACTTGATATGCGCCAGCGTCACTCGCTCCCAGACAACGACTGAATCGTCTGACCCCGCGCGCTCGGCCGAGGTAGAGGGGGACGTCGGCCGAAGCTCGCCCATACCCTATGACAGTTCGGTTCTCCACGCAACCCCAGTGGCGATGTCAGACGCCATCGGAGGTACAGTCCTACTCCTGCTGGAAGCCACATCAGGTAACATCAAACTCATCTATAAATACCCCAGAGTTCTAAACGAACAAGGGGAGAAAAGACGAGCACAACGCACTCGGAGGCATCTCTTCCTCCAAAACCTTCTCCACATCGCTGACTTGATCATCGGAGGGGTCGGGCCGAGCTTCCGACCCGACCTGTGTGCAGGTGCGAGACGACGTCGCCTCTTCCCGATGCTGCCTCAAGGGACGCCACGTAAGATCCCCGCCATTCGGACCCCCCGAACAAGCCGCGTCGGCCCCAAGGCCACGGCTAAAAAAGTTGTTTACACCAACAGATTGGCGCTAGAAGGAGGGCCTGTCCGAATGTCGAACGATCTGCGAATCCACTCTGACGAACCCGTGGCTGTCGGGCCGCCCACGATGACCACTCCGGGGGAACACCCCCCACACGATGGATCCCGAGACGAACATCTCGCCGCAACGTCAGAACGCTAATGACGGTTGTTCAATGACCCGGGCTTGTCACCTCCCGATGGCGCACACACAGGCCCATCGCCGGTATCATCCGAGGCCTTTCACGACCTCGCTCATCAAGTCCGAGCTCTGACGGGCATGGTGCAGACCATCATCCCGCTCGTCTCCCAACCGACACCCCCGCATATGACCCGACCTTTGCAACAACAGGAGGCCCCCACTAGGACTCATGTGCCACTTCCCGAGCTCCCCACTCCGCCTCAGAATCCGATAGCCCAGCCCGGGAACCGGGAGGCGGAAGACACGGCGAGTCGCCCCGAGCCCGACGCTCCATCTGCCGACTCGACAAATGCCCTGCGGGCCCAGTTGCGCCTCGTTAGTCAACGACTCGACGAAGTACAATAGGAAGTCTGTAAGTCAAAAGGAGAGCTCGGGGCGGACGGATAGCAAGGATCCCCGTTCGTCCCCGAGATACAAGATCAAGCGATTCCCCCGCATTTCCGGCTCCCTTCGCTGGATCCATATGACGGCACCGCTGACCCAGCGGACCATGTTGTCGCTTTTCACACCCAGATGGCGCTATATGGGACTTCTGACGCCTTGATGTGCAAGACATTCCCAACAACCCTACGGGGGCCAGCCCGCGTGTGGTACAGCGACCTGAAGGTCGGGACCATCGCCTCCTTCGACCAACTTGCCAGAAGTTTCGAGCTCACCTTCCTGGCTTACGCTCGACCAAAGCCGTCTATGGCGTTGCTCCTCGGACTCAACCAAAGGGAGGACGAGCCCCTCTCTCATTTCGTGAACCGCTTTACGACACAAATTCGGGGACTGTCCGACACTCACCCCTCTCTGTTGATACAGGCATTCATGGTAGGCCTGCGGCCTTCCAGGTTCTTTTGGTCTCTTGTGGAGCGACCCCCCACCGCGGTGCCCGAAATGCTTCAGCATGCAAGCCAATTTATCGCCGTCGAGACATGGATGGCCGGGAGGCGGGAGGAGCACAAAAAGGTTAAGTCGGAGCCGCCCCAGCAGCAACAACCCGCCGCGTCCCGGCATAAGATGGACAGACCCGACCCAAGGCCTCCTCTCCCTGCCTTGAACTCGTCCCGAACAGAAATATTACTCCACATAAGGGAGAAGGGACTACTCAAAGATCCTCACCCGATGAGGAGCCCGCAAGAGCTTGCAGACCGATCAAAATATTGCCGCTTCCATCGGCAGCATGGGCATGACACCGAACAGTGTCGTGAATTGAAAAAGCAGATCGAGGAACTCATTCGTAGAGGGCATCTTGGCTAGTACCTTCGACCGGACAAGGAGCTGTCGCCACGCCCAGAGGGCCCCATCGAGCGACACGTCGACTTAATAGCTGGCGGTCCTACATCTGGCGGAGGTTCCATGACGGGAAGAAAGGCATACGCCAGAGCCGCCCAGACCGAAGCTCCCAGACACGGGCTTGAGCCCGAGATCACTTTCCCGACCGGAGCCTCCGAACAACCCGAGCATGACGACGCGCTTGTGATATCGGCCAGGATCGCCAATGCACAAGTAAGAAGGATCATGGTCGATACCGGAAGCTCAGCCGACATACTTTACTTCGACACCTTCCAGAAGCTCGGCTTGGCTAGGGAGAATATGAAGCTGATGTGCTCGGCGCTCACTGGATTTATCGGGGATTCAATCTCGCCGCTGGGGGCTATCACTCTGCCCTTAACCTTAGGGGCCCCGCCAAGGTCGAAGACAGTAATAACCACTTTTCTAGTGATCGACCTCCCCACCGCGTACAACGCCATCCTCGGCCGACCAACCCTCAACAAGGTCAGAGTCGTCGTCTCAACTTACTACCAAACTATCAAGTTCCCAACTCACGCCGGGGTCGGGGAAGTCACGAGAAGCCCCCGAGAGTCCAGGCACTGCTACCTGACCGTCGTCTCGTTACACAAGAGGGCAAGGGTCGAACCACCGCTGGAGGATCCTAGGGAGACGAAGAACCGACCCCCCATCCCGAGCCAAGGGGATCCACCGTCGACGTACCACCGCTAGAAGCTCGGCCTGATCAGACGGTCAAGATCGGTTCGGAGCTGCCCGAGCGGGAACGAAAGCAGTTCGTCGGCCTCCTGCGGGAAAACGCCGACATCTTCTCCTGGTCCCCATCTGATATGACGGGCGTCGATCCGGAGGTTGCACAACATCGCCTCAACATTTCGCCTGATGCTCGCCCGGTAAAACAGAAACCCAGACGGCAGGCCCCTGATCGGCAACTCGCCATACGAGGAGAAGTGGGCCGACTCTTAGCGGTAGGCTTCATAGAAGAAGCCAGGTACCCACAATGGCTATCCAATGTAGTTCTCGTGAAAAAATCCAATGTGCGTTGATTACACCAGTCTCAACAATGCATGCCCAAAAGACTACTACCCCCTTCCGAAGGTCGACCAGTTGGTCGACGCGACGGTTGGACACGCCCACCTCTCCTTTATGGACGCCTTCTCGGGATACAACCAAATCAGAATAGTGCCCGAAGACCAAGAGCATACAGCCTTTCTCACCGACCAAGGGGTATACTTTTACAAGGTCATGCCTTTCGGGTTAAAAAATGCTGGGGCAACATACCAGAGAACAGTGAACAAAATGTTCGCCTATCAGATCGGGCGGAACATGGAAGTTTACGTGGACGACATGATTGTAAAAAGCCAAGAGGCGGGAGCCCACCTTGCCGACCTGACCGAGGCATTCGCCACACTGCGCAAGTTCGGCATGCGACTGAACCCCGCGAAGTGTGCTTTTGGCGTCACCTCGGGGAAGTTCCTCGGGTTCATCATTCACGAAAAAGGAATTGACGCCAACCCAGAGAAGGTCTAGGCAATCATCAACATGCAGTCGCCTCGGACGATCAAAGACCTGCAGCGCCTCAACGGGAGGCTCGTCGTCATGTCTCGTTTCCTCGCCCGGTCGGGCGATCGCTGCCTCCCCTTCTTCAGGGCGCTAAAGAGCCCAAAGAATTTTCAGTGGACGGCGGAGTGCGAGGAAGCCTTCAAACAAATAAAGCAGACCTTGGCCAACCTCCCCCGGCTTGCCTCAGTTTCTCCCGGTGAGAAGCCGGGCCTCTACCTGGCTGCCTCCCAGCACACAGTCAGTTCCATTCTGATCAAAGAAAATTCCGACGAACAGCTTCCGATCTACTATGTCATCCATGTCCTAAGCGGGCCCGACGAGCATTACCTGCCGATTGAGAAGCTCGCGCTCGCGCTTGTGCTGTCAACCCGGAAGTTACGCCCCTATTTCCAGGCTCACCCGGTGGAGGTCATCACCGACCAACCGCTTCGGTAAGTCTTATCTAAATTTGATGTTGCAGGGTGGCTCCTCAAATGGGCGGTGGAGCTCAGCGAACATGACATACGATACGTGCCCAGGACCGCCATTAAAGTCCAGTCCGTGGCCGACTTCATCGCTGAATTAACCCAGGTCGCGGACGGGGATCTCGTGCAACCTCCCGAAGCATGGGTCCTACACGTGGACGGATCAACCAATTCAAAGGGTGCCGGCGCAGGGCTTGTGCTGCTAGCTCCCGACGGACGCTTGTTCGAGCGCTCCCTCCGCTTTGGGTTCTAAGCCACCAATAACGAGGCAGAATACAAGACGCTCCTGGCAGGACTCGGGTTGGCCCTCAAAATGCAAGTGGCTACCATACATGTCCTCACCGACTCACAGCTAGTAGCCGAGCAACTCAGCGGCGGATACGAGGCTCGGGACCCAACCATGGCAAAGTACCTAGCACAGGTGAGGAACCTAATCGCCAAATTCCCTCATTTTACATTATCTAATATTCCGAGGGAAGAGAACGGGCGGGCCGACGCGCTAGCTAGGCTGGCGTCAAGGCCGGCCTCTGAAGCCCGGCCCGAGGTCGAGGAGCTCCCCACCCGTGCATTCGAAATAGCAGCCGCGGCCTCAGGCAGCATGCCGACCACATGGGTACATGAGCTACTACGCTTTAAACGAGACGGGACCCTTCCTCCCGATGAGGTTGCGGCTCGGCACCTGCGTCGTACGCATGCGTGGTACTCCGAGGTGAGTGGACGTCTCTATAAGCGGTCCTTTACATACCCCCTCCTACGATGTTTGGAGCCCGACGAAGCTCAGACGGTTCAGGCCGAGATCCACGAGGGAGTCTGCGGGGAACACATCGGCGGGCGAACCCTGGCACACAAAATACTTCGCTAAGGTTACTACTGGCCGACCATGTGCCGGGACGCGAAGGCTTATGTGCAGCGGTGCAGTTCTTGCCAAAAACACGCCCCAGCAGTCGGCGGTCCCACTCACCCCATCGATTATGCATGGCCATTCGCGCAGTGGGGTTTGGACCTGCTCGGACCCTTCCCGCCAACCGCAGGTCAGCGAAAGTACATCATCGTGGGAGTGGATTTTTTCACGAAGTGGGTTGAGGCCGAACCGTTGGCGACGATAGCGGAGCGTCAAATTGAAAAGTTCGTGTGGAGGAACCTGGTGACCCGGTTCGGCCTGCCCAAAACCATCATTACTGATAACGGGCCTTAGTTCGCCGGTAGAAGATTCCGGCAATTCTGTGACAGCCACGGTATCAAGTTAAGGTTCAGCTCGGTGGCTTACCCTCAGATGAACGGGCTAGCGGAGGTAACCAATCGGTCCATTCTAGACGGGCTCAAAAGAAGGGTGTCCGTAGCCCGATCGGCCTGGACGGACGAACTCCCAAGCGTCTTATGGTCATTACGCACCACCCCCAAGATCGCGATTGGAGAGTCCCCCTACAGCTTAGCGTTCGGAACCGAAGCTATCCTATCGCCCGAGGTAGCCATTGCCACCCTTCGAGCAAGAAACTATGATGAGGAAACCTCAAACGAAGGACTTCGAGCCAGCCTCGACATGCTCAAGGAGCGACGCGCCGATGCGCACTTAAAGGCTCTCTCGTATAAAAGAGCTGTTGCAAAGGTCTACAATAGGAAGGTACGACCCCGACCAATTAAGTTAAACGACCTAGTCCTGCGCAAGACCGAGGTCAGCGACTCGACCCGAGCAAGGGGGAAGCTGGCTCTCAAATGGGAAGGACCTTAACGGGTCGTCGAGGTAATCCAACCGGGTACGTACCAACTCGCGACAATGGAGGGTTCTTCTTTGCCGAGAACATGGAACGTCCAGAACCTTAAGAAGATTTTCGTCTGAGAAAGAAGAAGCTTTTTTTTCTTTTTCGCCTAGTGAAAGAAGAAGCTTTTCGTCTAAAAAAGAGGAAGTCTTTCGTCCAAGGAAAAAGAAATTTTTCTTTCGAAGAAGAAGAAGCTTTTTCCTAGGGGAAGAAGAAGAAGACGAGCAAATACACGAGAGAAGAGAAAACCTTCTTTTATTTCAAGAAAAAGACAACTTACAAGACTTGACCTCGACTTACAGGACTTGACTCCGACTTACAGGACCCTACCCCCGACCCACAGACCGACCAACATCTCGGAGACAAAACACTCCTCTCATTCCTGCGGGGGGTCCGGCCGGTCGTCGAAAGGAACGTCCTCGGGCATATCCACCTCAAGATCCTCGGGATGGGAGGTAAAGGGATCCTCCTCCACCTCGAGGCCTGGGTGGCACGAATGGAAGCGGGCCGTGGCGATCCGATATCCATATTTAAAAGAAACCCGCCCCGTACACGCCAGCCCGAGTTCGAACCCCTCGGACTTCTTGTAAGTCGCTATTAATTCTCGGTCCTTCTTGGGTCGGAGACGAGCCTCCTCGGTAAGCGCCTCAGAAGCCGCCCTCGCCTCCACCTTCGCCTCCTCTAGTTTTTTGCTAAGGGTGCCCGCCTCCGTCTTCAACAAGTGAAGCTCGGTCCGCTCTAGCCTTATAGTTTTTTAGAGGTCGTTATTCATGGTCTTGGACGCCTTGAGCTCCGACTTGAGACGGGCCGCCTCCGCCTCCGCTTCCGCCGTGCGCTTCCCAGCAGCCGCCATGGCCTCCAGCCCAGCTCCGGCTCGAGCCTCCTCGACCTGTCGGTGAAGCTCGGCGTTGCGCTTGATAAGGTCCCCAATGACCCGGCCGGCGTCGCGCACCCTGTCCATCAGGGCCGTCGCGTAATGGAGACCCTATAGGAAAAAAGTCGGGTCAGGAATAACAGCGTCAGGGGAGCAGCCTCAAGGTGGGAGGAGAAGCATTTACCCAAACCAAGGACTTGGCAGACTTATCGAGGAGAGCCCCCGAGGGCTAAGTGTACAGATCCCGAGCCACGTCGGGATGTAGAGCCCCTCGGAGAAAGGCCGCGGAGGAGTCCCCTCCGACCCACACCTTGTCCCCCCGGGACAGACCTCCCCAGCGGGCAACCAAGGGATCGCCTGCCTCCCCGGTCGCAATCTCGCCCACCATTCGCGCCAGGAACGGCTCCTCGTCCCTGGTAGTTAACCGGCACAGGTCGCGCACGCTGGGAGGGCGAGGGCCCTTCCCAGCCACCTGTTGGCTGGACCCGGCCTCACCTCGAGAGGGACCCGCTTCAGTCCCCGCGGGAGCCGCTGCCTTCGCCTTCTTCCGAGGGCGCACGGCCTCGACCTACAGGGGAGCGCCCTCCGAGCCGGGCAGCGGGTCGACCGACGTCGCTGAAGGCAGAGTCGGAGGCGCCTGACCGCCTAGGAGTGATCGGAGATTCACCATCTATACAGAAAACGGGGAAAGCGTGTCAGCACCAAGATTAAGCCCTGGCATGTCCGAACTGAAACACTACTAACGTACCCCGAGGCATCGAACTAAGGCCCGCCTCGACCGGCCACCACTTGGTCATGCTCCAGAGGACCTAGGAGCTGGGGAGAACCTCTTTGAGCCTCCCCAGATCTCGGCACTCTGCCTCGCTCAGGGTCGGAACGGTATTATCGATCGCCTTTGCGGACCACCGTACTCCGAAGCCCCAATCCCTTGCCCGACTAACATAAAAGAATCTCTCCTTCCACCCTTTGTTGTTAGAAGGCCCCCCCCCCCCCCCCCCCCCCCCTCCAACTCGGAACCCTTCCCGGGTGGATAGAAAGTATCCCCCGAGCCCCTTGGAGAGGCGATAACAAGAACGAAACAGGTTGAGGGTGCTAGTCATAGGTGCCCAGCAAGCCAATCACGTGAGTGATGGCACGTGTGACTTGATACAGAATCTTTTTGCTTATTATATTTTGGCTTATATCACTTTATAACTATTGCATATATATATATATATATATATATATATATATATATATATATATATATATATATATATATATATATATATATATATATGTCTTGGATTTGTGCAATGGGAATCGGATCGTGATGAGATCACGATAATGAGATCGATTCACCTTTAAACACATATCCTAAATAATCTCGGTCATAGGTTACTCGAGAGGGATATCGTGATAACCGGACAGACTGGTGTGCTGTATACCCGTCTATATGATGGATGCAGTTGGTCTCATAGCTGCTCGTGTAGGGACACTAAGGATACAATACAGGTGCTCATTGGAGAATGAGTTCACTGATTGATCCGCTTACGGAATGCTGGATTGTTGATGATGCCTTATTGTCAGACAACAATTCCGTAGTCCTAGTGGTGTATCTGGTCCTTAGACTTGAGACACCAAGGATGTCCTGTATGAGTGCTCCACTCTTTAATACCAGACTTATAGGTTTGGCTGTCCCAGATCTAGTACAACTGGTTATTGGGAGTGGTAGTCGACCTTACGAGGGCTATTGAGTGTCAATAGAGGATCATCCACTCTCGGCGTCATGAGAGGAATATCTCATATGTTCTTGCCTAGACAAATCCCTGGCCAGGGTCATTCGGGTTGAGAGAGAAAGAGTTCTCCCGGAGAATCCGATTATAGCGAGACTCGAGTAGAAACCGTATGGGTCTGACAACACCATGCTCGATATACGGTCTCTGGGATATTAGATGGATGAGGGATTATAGGTACACGGTAACTAAGGACAAACAGGTCCAATGGATTGGATTCCCCTGTATCGTTTGGGGACTACGGCGTAGTGGCCTAGTACGTCCATAATCGATGAGTCGAGTGAATTATTACAGAGATAATAATTCACTGAGTTAGAAGGAGTTCTGACAGGTATGACTCATGGCCAGCTCGATATTGGGCCTAGAGGGTCACACACATAGGCATTGCGATGAGTAGAGGTTCGGATATGAGATATCCGACGGAGCCCTTGTCTTATTGGATGCAGATCCAATACCCACTAGGGGAGGACCCATTAGGGTTTGACAGGGGGCCTCTATAAATAGGAGGGATTCAGAGCCTCATAGGCTAGAGTCTTTGCTTGCCTTTCCTATTCTCCTCTCCCTCTCCACCTCAAAGCAGGCTTGGAGTTTTAAGGAGCGTCGTCGCAACCCTGCTGTGTGGATCACCGCTAGAGAGGAGGACGCTTGACCTCCTTCACCCTCTCCTAAGGATCTGCAAGGAAACATGGATATACGATCTCCTTTGGTAACACAATCTACTCTATACGCAGTTTTAAGTTTCGTGGATTTTACGCACAAATCTTCGCACGACGACGAACATCTATTTGGGAATCGGGGATTTTGTTTTCTTGTTCTTCCGCTACGCATGTGATGTCGCCCCCAAGATTTCCCAACAGAGGGTGGGGGTGATTTTGGCGTAGTGACATTCCCCTAGGAACACCACCAGGTAACGCCAGGAGTTCGGCGCCACCTGGGACGGCGAAATTCGCCAGAAGGAAATACAAGACACGATTAGTGGGTGAAGAGGAAAGTGCAGACTCACCTCCAGGGCGTCTAGGGTCAGCGCGAAACCCTGCGGAACCGGGTCATACGCCCGTTGTCCCGGTTCAGGGGCACTAAGGATGTGGTCCTCCGGGATACTATAGTGCTCCCGGAGTCCCCCCAACAGTGACCCACTCACGGTGGAGTCATCGTCGTGCGGCCACATCAAGGCCTCCAGGGCCCGCGTCGCCTCCCCATCAGAGGATTCCACGGGAGACGTCGGAGGACGTCCCCCCTCAGCTACATGGGAAGGGGAAGAAGGAGGGGGAGAAGAAGATAACATCTCAACTGACCTTAACGGAGAGGAGCTACGAGGAAAGGAAGGACGACCCAGGAAGCGGGGAAGAAAACGGAAAAGGGGACGACAGGACCTGAAGAAGGAGACTCTGCGACAAAAGATAAAATCGAAGCCGGGCATCCGCTATTTAAAGGAGATATCCTGCCAGAACTAGTGCCCGTTCGCCTCCCGAGAATGGGCGGCAGCCCACCCACGCACATGCATAACCGTCACGTCGCGTCAGAAATGCCAAAAAATGCTCCGCCTTAATGAAAGCCTGATGTGGCAGCCCCGCTGAAGCAACAGCGCACTGACGCCTCGATCTCAACGCCCGAAAGCGTGTGGTAAAAGCAACCCGCTCCCCCTAAGAAAATAAGTAAAAAACGGTAGTTCTCCACCCCCGCTACTACTAAATGGACAAGGAGGGAAAATGGCACGAGCAGCTTCTCGGCTCCATACTCTCCGAGACACACCTGCGTGGCCTGCCCGCTTGCGTCGTGCTCCTTGGCTTCGTGCTTCCCGAGACACACCTGCGCGGCCTGCCCGCATGCATCGTGCTCCTCGACTCCATACTCTCCGAGACACCCCTGCGCGGCCTGCCCGCCTGCGTCGTGCTCCTCGGCTCCATGACCCCCGAGTCCACCTCTACTCGGCCTGTCCGACTAAGTCGTGCTCCTCGGTTGCATGTTACTCGGGACCACGCCTACGCGTTCAGCCCACCTGCGCCGTGCTCCTCGGCTGCGTGTTACCCGAGACCACACCTGCGCAGCCTGCCTACCTACGTCGTGCTCCTCGATTACACGTTGCCCGAGACCACGCCTGCGCGACCTGCCCGCCTGCGCCGTGCTCCCCGGTCGCATGCTCTCCGAGACCCCGATCTCTGCTCGGCTTCCCGATTGAGTTGTGCACCTCGGCCGCATGTTGCCCGAGACCACACCTACGCGGCCAGCCCGCCTGCGTCGTGCTCCTCGGCTCCATGCTCCCCGAAACCACACCTGCGCGGCCAGCCCACTTGTGTCGTGCTCCTTGGCTCCATGTTCCGTGAGACCACACCTGCGCGGCCTGTCCGCCTGCGTTGTGCTCCTCGGCTCCATACTCTCCGAGACACCCCTGCGCGGCCTGCCCACCTGCGTCGTGCTCCTCGGCTTCATGACCCCCGAGTCCACCTCTGCTCGGCCTGTCCGACTGAGTCGTGCTCCTCAGTTGCATGTTACTCGGGACCACGCTTGCGCATTCAGCTCGCCTGCGCCGTGCTCCTCGGCTGCGTGTTGCCCGAGACCACACCTGTGCGCCCTGCCCGCCTGCGTCGTGCTCCTCGGTTACACGTTGCCCGAGACCACGCTTGCACGACCTGCCCGCCTACACCGTGCTCCCCGATCGCACGCTCTCCGAGACCCCGATCTCTGCTTGGCTTCCCGATTGAGTTGTGCACCTCGGCCCCATGTTGCCCGAGACACACCCGCGCGGCCAGCCCACCTACGTCGTGCTCCTCGGGTCTGCGGAACCAGCCCACCTGAAGAAAGAAGCCATGCATCGGACCCCCTGCGTACGACAACCGACGCATAACTCCTTTCGGGGGGGGGGGGGGAATATGATAAGGGTAAAAATGGCGATGTAATGCGCCATGACGTCAGCCATACCTGGGCGACGTCCTGCCCGAGGAAATGCGTATTAACGCCGACTTGATATGCGCCAGTGTCACCCGCTCCCAAACAACGACTGAACCATCTGACCCCGCGCGCTCGACCAAGGTAGAGGGGGACGTCGGCCGAAGCTCGCCCATACCCTGCGGCAGTTCGGTTCTCCACGCAACCCCAGTGGCGATGTCAGACGCCATCGGAGGTACGGTCCTACTCCTGCTAGCAGCCACATCAGATAACATCAAACTCATCTATAAATACCCCAGAGTTCTAAACGAACAAGGGGAGAAAAGACAAGCACAACGCACTCGGAGGCATCTCTTCCTCCAAAACCTTTTCCACATCGTTGACTTGATCGTCGGAGGGGTCGAGCCGAGCTTCCGACCCGACCTATGTGCAGGTGCGAGATGACGTCGCCTCTTCCCGACACTGCGGTAAAGCTCTCCACCCGACGCGACATCCCGACCCGACCACCCGCCGGGAGACCTCAAGGGACGCCACACAAGATCCCCGCCATTCGGACCTCCCCGAACAAGTCGCGTCGGCCCCAAGGCCACGACTAAAAAAGTTGTTTACACCAACACCCATCAAGGTTTCAGGGGTGATTTAGTCTTGTCAACAGGCAGAGTCAAAATAATTCACGCACCCAGAGTCCCGCATGGCTGAATATAACTAGAGATGAGACGTGGAGCGCATGAGAGAGATGGGTGCGAGGGTGAGTCATTTAGTGCGACGTGTAGCAGACAAGAAATATTTATCTGGGGGCAAAATAAAAGAAAGGATTTCCCCACCGGTTAATTTGAGACAGAAGTCTGCCCTCGTTATTGTTGGAGGTTATACTGAGCTTCTTGCGGACCGATCGTTTTCCTCCAATTGTATAGCAGGTATGATTTGCGAGTAGATTATCAGATGTAAGAAAAAGATTTTTATGATGAAGTTGCGGCCACATAGATCACATTTGGACCGACTTCCCCCGTTCCTATTTGTCGTAAACCCAAACCCGCACGTACCAAATAGCCTGTCTCTCTCTCTCTCCGGTCTTTGCACACTGTATTTGGTCGGTTCCTCCGCCCTCCAACTTGGAGCTGCGAATTCGATCTCGCCTTCCTTCGTTTTGCACCCGCGGCGCCCGGATTCGAGCCGGGCCGTCGAAACCCTAGCGCCCCCCCCCCCCCTCCGCCCCAAACTTTGGGCGCCGGAGCGGAGGGCGATGGCGGCGGAACTGGGGCAGCAGACGGTGGAGTTCTCCGCCCTTGTGCGACGAGCCGCGGAGGATTCCTACCTCGCCCTCAAGGAGCTGGTGGAGCGGTCCCGGGCGCCGGAGGACCAGCGATCCGACTCCGAGAAGAAGATAGACCTCCTCAAGTTCATCGCCAAGACTCAGCAGCGGATGCTCCGCCTCCATGTGCTCGCCAAGTGGTGCCAACAGGTGATTCTCGTCGTCGTCTTTTTTTTTTTTTTTGCTTCTTTATTGCTCGCTGTGAACTGGTTTTTTGCCTAGGGTTTCTGAATGTGTTCCTTCTTGAGTGCCTCTAGGCTCCGGTAGATGGAAAGCCGCTTCATTTCTTAATCCATGGTACGGATTTAGTCTAGTGTCTGGATTAGTAGTTTATCTGGGGATGATCCTGGAAACCTAGTTCCAAACTGGTAGTCAGTCTTGGTGAATTTGGCGTTTTGGATATGCTTTAGGTTACAATAAGTGCAGCTTATTTCAGTTTTCTGGAGTGTTTTTCCCCCCTCCCTTTTAATGCATTTTAGCAACAATATGAAATTTATTAGTTTGTGATGTAGTACAACACGCTTTGTGCTCTAACAATTTTTTTCTACTAACCCCAAATGCTACAACATCATTAAATCCTTAGTCTATTTGTATGTATTAATAGTTAAAAAATAGCAGATTATGTTTTGATGCAATTTAAGATGTAGCTAAATCCTTGAAGGTGAATTGTAAAATTAGAGAAATTTGTTGGAACCATTATTTTGAGAATTTTCTCATTGGTGTTCTATATACTATTCTCAATCTTTGACATTTTTTATTTGAGACTGATTGTATCCTAAATTAGTAAGATGCTCTACAACTTTAGGAACCAAGTGAGTCGTTTTTATATGGTGCAGAAAATATTTCTCATGATTCACAACATATTAAAGCTTTGTTGTCTAGACATGTTAGGAGAAATATTCCATAAAGCACAGATTAAGGCTGTAAGTTGGGCAGTTTGGGTTTATTAGAGGTAAAACTTTATTGACCAAAGGTGATCACCCTCACCGCATGATGAACCCAATGTAATTTCTGAACTAGCATGATAAACATGTACCTAATTCGAGGTGGAATCAAATTGATTCTCAAGGTATTAATGTCAGAAAAAGAAGTAAGCCACTGCATTCAATTTGTAAATGTTAATTGACAAAGCATGTTGTGCTTTTAATTGTCATTATCTAAATGTACAACTTTCCAGAAAGGTTGCATACTTTTTATGTTTGAATGAATTTTTTTGGAGTCTTCACTGGTAACCTTATTATAAAATCCTTTGTGACATTATGCTTCTTGATTTTTTGGAGTCTTTTTTATTCACTTTGTCACTTGTTTTGCATCCAGCATTTTCTTTAAATTAAGCTCAGAATCTGACTTGAAGATGGTGGTCTGTGCATTTATTCATTTGTTTGATGATCAATGTCAAAGTAGTCTTGTAAACTTTTGAGATGCCTTATTATATAATTAAATTGTTGGCTCACGTTGTGTATCACATTAGATGACTGATTTGATCTTGAACTGGCATGGTTTAGGCGAAGTTCACGTATGGCATTTATAACACCTTGCCAGAGAACTATAATCTTAAGCCTGGACAAACATTCAAGTGAAAGCATAAAGAGTCTTGAATTAGCAAAATGATTGTTCTGTAACAGTCATTACAACTCATGAGCTTTATGAATGCCATTTGTTTTGTCTGATACAAGATAGTGTTCCTAATTATAGTTTGGTCTGTGACCTAGTTTCCATTCTCATATTACTGAAATGGCAACTTATGCACATGATTGTCGATATACTCAAATTGGGCTCCTTCATGGAGAGAACTTCAAAATTTTAATAACATGGAGATGGAGGGCTGGGAAAGCATTTACATAAAATATTCTAATGTATTCGTCGATCTCGTCTTTTTGCAATCTCCCAATTTGACTGTGACATAGCCTAATTTAGATATATCTTAACCTTGAAGATGATCTTCCAGGAAATCTTTAAGAATTTAGGTGAAGGGTAAAAGTATAATGGCTGTTCTCTTGGTAGAAGTTTTGGAGGACAATTAAGATATAGTTATCTAGTCTAGTGTTGAAAACTTTATCATGTACATGTTTACAACTTTTAGTGGTCGATTCCGAGGTTGTCTTTTACATTGTCCGATTTGCTCAAATGGAGCCTACGATTGATGCACTAGTTGGCATGTGGTGACATGTGGCTTGCCATAAAGGTTCCCATGCATGCTAGGCTGAGTCACACTCAAGCAACTCTTCACATGTGGAGGTTGGCTTAGGTTCTTTTTCATTGCAAAGGCTTCGTGTGCTACAAAGGTTGTGACATGCTCTGCTGCTACAGACAACATCCTTCCATTGCACACACAAATGAACTCTTATTGGAGGCTTTTTTGCTACATGTTATTTAGAAACACTTTTTGTCAAATTTAGTTGCCTGACTATGAGTACATACTAAACACTAAACACAACTTGCTCAGTTATTTACTTTGGTTTGGAGGGAAATATGATGAATAAGTTTTGTTGTTTAAATAGATAATTTGCATTGATATTCGAGTTTCAAAGTTTTACAAAAATTAGACTATTATATAATATAATATATTATATTGGGAGAATTGCGCATAAGGATTTTTTTATGGTCTAAACTGATTTAATTATAATGTTTTTTGGAAATAATAGATTTAATTATAATGAATTATGAAAATAATAGATTTTTTGGAAATTCGCCACATTATTTTTTCTCTCTTCCCGCTGACTTGTGCGGACGGCCGTCGGAATTCTTTATATTCTCCTACTTTCAACTTGTCGAGCACTCAAGGCTTATCCGCCACGTGGCGACAAGAGAAACAAGGGACTAAGTCACCCATGATAACTCTACGGATGATGTGGGAGCTGCGCAGTTGGCGAGGTGTGAGTGACCCCTGAGACACGATACATCGGTCAGATTGGTCTTCATTGCTGACGTGGGTTGTGCTGTTATACGACTATACATAAAGTAATGAAAGGAACACGATGTCATGCAAAATTAATTTTGGGCATTTAACATAGCTATAGTAGAAATGCTTGACAAATATGGTCTATAAATCAATAAATTGTAGTTGCAAGGATTAGTAATCATGGTAATGCTTGTATTGAAAATTGGCTAAACTAAATTGTTATTACTTACAACTTTATCAGAATAATTGCTTATATTTACTTTAGAGAGCTCAAACTTGACTGAAAATGCACATCTGTAATCCAATTCACTATTATTGCTTCACTTTTCTTTACATTTGAGACACTGGTGACATTTTCTGACATAATTGAATCCTCTATACAAGAGCCTAGATGACCTGAAAACTAATATAATTTGTCTACACAAACAGTTCCTTCTATGTTAAGGTTGTGATTGTCAGACTCATAGTGTCCTGTTACTTGGTGCGTGTTGTTGTATTTTCCTCACTACAAGAAATGATTTTCTATACTAGATTTGATTTGTACAGTGACTCTGCTTCACCACTTGTTTTCCTTGTCTTTTTTATCTCAGATGTAGTAATATTGCAACTATTAACCAATTCTTACTGAGGTAATATGTTGTTTCAGGAAAAGTAGTAGCCAAATTCTGTGCAAAATACCTGCACACTCAAATTCTCAAGTATGAGCCTCAGTTGGGTGGTGATTTATCTGCTTCAGTACAAAAAGCATTTTTAAGGTAACATATGATGCTACTATTGTCTTCCAATATCTGTAGTTTTGAGTTGAGATAAAAAATTCAGTTTTAGGCCACATATGGTATGTCATAAAGCATGTAATGTGACAAGAGAACATATGGTATGTCATACATATGATTCTTGTTTTGATTCAGAATGGATGAGATGATGAAAGGACAGAGAGGATGGAGGGAATTAGCTGTACTGGGGGACAAAATGGACAAGTTCACAGGTTTAATTGAAGGATTGATATGGTCCCCAAGGGGTGGTTATTCCAGTGAACATTTAGATGAATGGGCATATGAGGAGGTGATATATTACTCTGATGATCTTCTTTAACTTTGTTCAAGATGTTATATTGTTTCATTTAATATGCTGGGGATGCCATATCTTGAATACTTTGCTTGTTTTGTTTTTGGAAGGATTGTCTTTTAATTATGTGGGTCTGAAGTTCCTTTTGTGCTGTAATATATGTGCACGAATGAAGAATCCAAAAAAAGTACAGCTGTGGAGTCTGTGAAAGCATTTTTCTTTGTCATCCATCTTAGTTGTATTTTATATAATGGTTGAATTGTTCTCAGGGAAGCCAAAGTTTCAAGATTTTTTTTTTAATACCTAAATGAGCTGTTGAAGCTATAAAAGGATGGGAAAGTATTTTAGGAGATTTTGGCTGAAGCCAACTTTTCAACAGTAGTTGTTTGATTTGTTTGAGCTGTCTCTGCAGTTGACAAAGTGTTTTACAATGTTTAGGGTCTTGGTTGTCAAGGAATTGTATAACATGTTTTTCGGATGAAAATTTAAAATGTTGTGCTGTTGTTGAAGATAGAAATACAAACTTTGAGAAAGGAGGGGCAGTACATTGGGAAGAGAGATCAAAGGAGTGAAAGAACAGAGAAAGAGATTGAGAGATAATTGAGCTCTAATTTTCCCACGATATGTCACACCTCAAACTGACTTCTGTGGTTTGTGATATTGCTGTAGGTCACTTGTCTGGGTTTGGCCTCTCCTAAAATTGAACATGTCCATTAAAGTTGTTCCTTTGGCCTATAATTCACTTGGTCTGAAGTGTCTGATGAGTCCTTGTTCATCAGATTTCCCTGTTTGGAAGTTGGTTGCTTTTATATGTCCAATATAAGTGAGAAGCACAAGATTATGCATTTACTTTTTTCACATGAAATTTCTGAATTTTGTTTTGACAGAGATTTTATAAAGCTAAAATATTGTGATGGTAAAGATGTAGAAATGAAATGCTTCATAGAACATACATTTTAGAAAAAGGTCTATCCGTATTGCAAACCCAGATTTGTTGGGTAATTACCAGAACAGTGTGATACTTTAAAATATACTACATGCGTATACTTATGTTAACTTAAGACGTACTAGTTTTTGGTGTGTACCAGGTATGTCACTTCAATTCGAGTTTCATGGAACAAAAATTATTATTCAAAGTTAGGAGTATATGATGCATAATAGAGGAAAAAGGAGACTGATTCTTATTGGCAGGTGCAGAACTTAAATCGTGTATCATCTTTGCATTATATTCCTAAATTTTGTTAGAAGGCTTATATTTATGTACACAAGGCTTCTATACAGACTGAGGCAATTTGTATGTTATCTTGCACTACTAATTTACTATGGTATGTATACTCAATATCTGGCAAAAATGGTAGAAGAATTTGGCAAGTGATTGTTTGTTGTTTTTCTAATTTTCATATGTTCCCACCATAAATTTTCTAAATATTACATACATGCTGAATATAAATTAGAGTGGTAGAAAATGCATTAGTATTAATTACCTTGTCCTAGTTTCTAAAGTTTTGTCATATTGGTTCCTTTTTTTCTGTGTCCATTGTCCTTGTCCATGTTTCATACTCAAGATCTTGTTCTTGTCGGTGCTAGTTGTTAGACTGAATCTTGAAAAGGCGTAAAGTACTATTTGCAAGTTAAGTGGATCCATTAGGAATCTTGTGACTCAAAAGAACTCTTTGTCAGGGACCACATTCTGATTTCTCTGGACCGACATCTGGAAGCACAGCTTGTGTGGCAGTCATCAGAAACAACCAACTCATTGTTGCAAATGCTGGTGATTCTCGTTGTGTACTCTCGAGGAAGGGTCGGGTTTGTCACTAAGAGAATCTCTTTCTACTGATTTGTGTTTTCATGTGCTTCAAAATTACATCATAGACAAAAAATATGCCTCAATTGTGTAGTCTTACTTCTGTTTGTTCTCTATAGGCAATTAGTTTGTCAACAGACCACAAACCATATCTTGTTGAGGAGAAGGAAAGGATCGTAAAAGCAGGTGGTTTTATTCAAGCAGGACGAATAAATGGAAGCTTAAACCTCACTAGAGCAATTGGTACTTCCTCAGTGTTTTTTAATAAAATTTGTAGGCTGCCTTATCATATGTTTTACTCTTGAGAAGCAAACTTATGGCAGGCGACATGGAATTCAAGCAAAATAAGTTTTTACCTGCTGAGAAGCAAGTTGTGACATGCAATCCAGACATAAACATTGTGAGTATACCACAGTTCCGCTTCCAATAGTGATTAAATTTAGAACCATTTGAACTATGATCCACCATATTATCATGAGTTCTATTATAAATCTCGGTATGTCATTTGTTGGCCTTCGCTGTAGGTGGAGCTATGCGATGATGATGAATTTCTCATTTTAGCATGTGATGGAGTCTGGTATGCCTTTTCAGCACCTCTTTAGCAATTGTAAATCCAAGACAACTAAATCTACTATAACTATTCTTATAATGAGATTTCCAACAATCATATATATCGTGTTTCAATTGCAACATTGACATGCCTTCATTTAAATAGTTGATAGACCATAAGCCACGGTTATAATGTTATCAATACTCTAGTGTCCATCCACAATTTAAAGAAGATAGTAATACTATTGTCTTTCATGTTTCTAGCACATCGAAGTATCAAACTACTCACACTAAATTATATGTTTATAATTCATAATAAATTTCTCAGCTATTTGTGTGCCTATGAATTCTCTTCTCTTACAAATAGAACAGTTGATGTATATTAAATTAGAGCTCAATAGCGGCAAAAGATTCATTGGATAGTATCAGTCAAGTGTTTGTGTTTGAACATTCAGCATTATTTTGTCTATGTACTTCATTGGACTGTAATAAATTTCTCATGTTTGGTTATTACCTGTTGTGCCGTTATCATCATCATCTACCAGTTCGAGAATTATGTTTCATTGTGGCTTATAACATTTATAACCGTAAGGTGTTTTTCTACATAGTCGAGTGCTCCTTGCTTAGAGATTCTAATAGAATCAGATTGAGAACTCATGCTTGCCATAGTATGTGTCCATTTGAAATACTCGTGTACTTATAGGTGTCTATTCTGATACTTTTTACCAGGGATTGCATGATAAACCAGCAACTGGTGGATTTCATCACTGAGCATATAAAAACGGTGAGGACCTTATTCTATGTTATTTTTTGATCACTTTAAGAGTATCTTTCTCGGAACCTTATGTCCAACATAAACCAATTATCCGAAGCTGTAACGTCAGTGACCTTGATTGAGGCTAACTTCAACACTTGATGGTCTCAGTAACCGAGCTCATGAAATGGACTTTTGTTTTTTGGCCAAATAGTGTATCTTAGGCTTTATACATAATGGAATAAAGCAGTTTTATTTGCCAGAAGTATATTTTGTTTTATTTATCATAATACTTTTTCTGGTGCCTATGTTGCTAACTGCAGGAGAGCTGCCTGTCTGCAGTATGTGAAAGAGTGTTGGACCGGTGTCTGGCACCATCCACCATTAGTGAAGAGGGATTGGACAACATGACGATGATACTGGTGCAATTTAATAAGCCGATCAGACCTGATGCTCCTCATACATAAAAATGATGATATGCTGGGTGAGACTGAAGTTCCAAGTGATCCTTCTATCCTGCTGTAGATTTGAAGTGTGTTGTACATAGCAATATATCCTCTTGAAGGTTGTAGCGTATACATTTGGACAAATCATCATATGGCAGTGAATTAGTTGCGGGTGATCCCAAAGTTCCCATCTTTAACCCGATAGTTAGTATCGAATGTATAAAGCACTATTCATTTGGTTTACGGAGTGCTGAAGAACTAAATGGTTGACTTTACTCTTCTCATATGACATGATGACCTATGGATAAAATCGCATGATGTGTATTTTCTTAAATTGCCTGACAATGTGTTGGTTTTTGTGGAGACAAAAGTCAGATATCTTCTTTTCTTTCAAATGCAACCTTAGTGAGGAAGACTTGATTCTCGAGACCTTAAAATAAATACAATCACAAACCTTACCACACACATTAGATGTGGAATTATTTTTTTAATATTATAATATGTTCACTGTTGCAAAAAATTTCATTCAGTTGTAAGTTTAAATAGCCTCTATTACTGAGAAGTATCAGCAAAGCCAGATTTGTGGTAGAATCAACTTATTGTTTATTGAACAAGCAAACGGCACTAGAACTTTGATGCTCGAGCTCAACAAGCTATGCAACATGTGGTAGATCGAAAGCTAGGGCAGAAAGATGTGGTAGATCGAATGCTAGGGTTGCAAGTCAAGGTAGAAAGTGTAACGTTGAAAGAAACGCAGCCTCTACTCAATTCATAAATTCCAAGAAGCTTATTGTTTACCGGATTCTATATTCTATTGTGCACGCTAGAGTCACTACTAGTCTATTTGCCGTTGTGCGTTGAGCCAGCAGTAACCAGTGTTTTACTACACCATTCTATCTATATTAAAGGATAGCGATAGAATCTTCAAGGATAGCGATATTCTCTCTTCAAGGAGTCGGGGTGCGAAAGAGCAAGCAGCGGGAATAGACAAGCAAACTTCTTGTCGCCGGTGCATAAGCTGACTATGGGTGCTCTAACACTTATAGGATGGGGTGCGAGTTCCACTTGCCTGCGTGTTCTTTCGCCTAAGTGTATTAGGGGTGAGTCTTCAATCCTTTCTTTCAACCTTTCTTTCTACTGCTTGAGACTGAATTTCATGGACTTGCAACTTTCTACGGCTTTAGATACGAAACCTTCTATTTTCTACTTCTTGAGCATCTACTATACTTTCCACTTAACGAGATACCTTCTACTTGACTTGATACTCAACTGGATACTTGGGTAGAGGGGAACTAATGCGTTGGGTCACGCCAGCTTTGACTTGATCTCGCGCTCAGAAATGAGTAGGATAACTATAGCTACAACTTGATTATTGGCAAGTTGGGTAGAGGGGAACTAATGCGTTGGGTCTCGCCAGCTTTGACTTGATCTCGCGCTCAGAAATGAGTAGGATAACTATAGCTACAACTTGATTATTGGCAAGTTGGGTAGAGGGGAACTAATGCGTTGGGTCTCGCCAGCTTTGACTTGATCTCGCGCTCAGATATGAGTAAGATAACTATAGCTACAACTTGATTATTGGCAAGTTGGGTAGAGGGGAACTAATGCGTTGGGTCTCGCCAGCTTTGACTTGATCTCACGCTCAGAAATAAGTAGGATAACTATAGCTACAACTTGATTATTGGCAAGTTGGGTAGAGGGGAACTAATGCGTTGGGTCTCGCCAGCTTTGACTTGATCTCGCGCTCAGAAATGAGAAGGATAACTATAGCTACAACTTGATTATTGGCAAGTTGGGTAGAGGGGAACTAATGCGTTGGGTCTCGCCAGCTTTGACTTGATCTCGCGCTCAACCTTTAGTTCCGAACCGGGGCCGTCGTACCTCTTTCATCCGAATCTCTTTCCACTCAACATTACATACAACTAACTATCTATCGACCACCACAATTCATCTGATTCCCGGCATGCGAGAGAAGTTCTCATTCCTCTCTCATCGGCGAAGAACGGCAGCAGAACCACTTTTTCCAGGGCCACCCACATCTTATCCATCTGCCGAAAGAGGGTACCGTAAGCAATACGAGCAAGCAATCAATGCCTCCCCTGGAACCTGACCTAACAGTTGATCCCGAACCGTGGGAAGATAGCACTCTTTATCCATGGAGTATTATTCCCCAGCTTTACGTACGAGTCGATCTTTAACGAAAAGAGGAAGGTCAAAGGAAGTGTGCTTTGACCATGAGACATGTACAACCTAGTTAGCGAACAAGCAAGAGAGACGAAAACAGCTGCTGTTCTACCCCCATCTCTCTCGCATCTCTCTCCATCTTTCAGCCCTTTTACAAAGTTGACTTTTGAGGAAGGGTGAGTGCTGTTATTCATCATGCATTCATATAGAGATTTGAAATAGTCTCCTCGAGACGATTGGACTCAATATTTTGTTCTTTTCTATTGGTAATTACAATAAGCTCAATGCTTAGAGAAACATTAGGATATGATTTGAAGTACACTAATCCCACCAAATACAATTGTGCAAGTGTTCACTTGGCTCCGCTCCAACTTCTCATTCATGTGGAGCTCATGCTTCCTCTTCTCGGACCATCCTTTGCCGTCTCGTCTATCTTCTGGTCCAACTCCTTGATCCTTTCCTCGCTGAACGTGTAGGTATCCGCTCCATGTGTCGCCAACGAATGCGTGGCGTTCCTTGTGCTAGTTCGACCTGTAGGACTAATGGCAACCAGGGAGGGGAGGAGGACACCGACTCCGAAAGTGCGTTTCAAAGATTTCTTCCTCTCATCACCGAACGGTAGCGCCAACCAAGGCATGCCGGAGAAGAACTCCTCAAAGGAATCCTGATCCTTGTCCATGGAGATGTTAACCACCTCGAAAGCACTGCCCATGCGCTTGATCTTGTGATATTCCTCGATCATATGAGGAAGAAATCTACGGCATGTACCGAACCGGCGAGCCGAGAAGAAGAGAAGGATGGTCTTGCCAACAAGCTCCTTCATTATTGTTTATAATGATTCATAAATTTATATATGATATATGAGTTTCAAGCATATTATCATATCATATGAAAATATAAATATGTAACGATCGATGATATCTAGGATACAAACAACAACGTCTTATTTGAAAGTGATTTGGTGATATATATTGTTGATAGAGTAAAGCCTGTCTGCCTGCTAGTTGCTAGTTATAAGAAGCATGAGTAGCAGAAAGCACATGGATTATGCTTCAGATAGTAATCTCTATAGATAATTCGGTTGACTAGGCTCGAGCGGCACAGTTAATAATAAGGATTTGCAGCAAATTGTGTTCAATCTCTGAGTCTGCTAGTCTATCAAAATGCATCTTTATATATTTGTTTGGGCATAGTATCTCTAAGAATGTATGCTTGCAATGAACATTTGTTTGGTCTTTATATATTTGGATGTGTGAAGTTATATCCTGTATTTGCAAGTGAAAATCCAACATTGTTGTGCTTGTTAAATCCAAACTTTCGACATCTGTATCAGACATTAGGACTGCAGATGATGCTTTCATGATCCTCTCAGCTGCATTCATAAGATAGAGAAATAGAAGAGTGAAACTAGGAAGCTACACTTTAAATGAAGTTCTAGAAGTACTAATCCTTTTATTGATAAATTGGTGCACATCTAAAAGTTAACACTTGCACAATTGTATTTGGTGAGATTAGGTAAGACTATTCCTAATTTAACCCAATCTAGGCATAGTTGACACCCAAGGGACCTGATCTCACTTAGATGATCATTAATTAAATTGTCTTATATGGTTTGGGAATGCAATTCAACCTAAAATGTAGCCCCATATTAGCAAGATGGTTAAGCATCATCATCTTGTTTGCTATCGCATGAAAAAATGCATCAAGATAGTAGCTGAAGCTGATTTAGTTTTTATGTGTTGCTCTTTCTTTAATCAAGTGAATGCTTCCATTGGTGTCTATTAGGCTTAATTTTACATGCAAAAACAAGTTGCTTGACAATAAAAATATTTTACATGTAAAAATATTTTACATGCAAAATCAATAAAAATATTTTAGAAACTTTAAAACAAAAATAATGATCATCTATATATATTTTAAATTTATTTTTGAAGATTTTTAAATGCTTAAAAATCTTATATATTATTTTTACATTTTTATAATAATATATGAATATCACTAGTATATTATTTGTTATTTCTAATTATGGTTTATATTTTTTATATTTTCATAAAAAATAAAAAATAATGATCATATGAGATTTTGCATGATACTGATCATGTTTTGATCTAATGCATTTTATTCTTTGTTTCTCTCAGAATACTAAATTAAACTTTGTGAGTTAAAAGTATGATTTGTTATTTTAGTTGGAGTTAAAATCTTAAATTCACAATCTATAAATAAAAACTCATGTAATACTTTATGCATATAATGAGGAGGGAGAGATCAAAAAAAAAAAAAAACCTCAAATTAGTCCTAGAGATTATAAAATTTTAATTTAATAAGGGTTTTTAACTTTAAATCTTTTATATTTTGCTCGATACTCTCTTCTATGATTTCTTAATACCCAACATTTTATCAAGAGATTTCTCAACATGATACTAGAGAGCTTTTTGAATTTTTCTATCATTTAAGGAATTTGGGTTTATAATATTTTAGTAAAAATAGAAAAAATGTCCCAAAAAAAACACACACACACACACAATTAAGAAGAAGTTAAATAATGGATAGATAAAGCTGAAATCTTCAAACAGACGAGTTGGTAGCGTCCATTAGTTGTGGATGCTTCTTTTGAATCATTTGACATATCATATATTTAGGAAGGGAGGGAATTTAATGTAACGTGAAGTACTATTTTTTTAATAGAAATATTACATTCGATAAATTGGTCTCCTTATTTGTTGACACAAGATATAAACCTGATATAGCTACTACTGTCTCGATTTTGTGTTGAAATGGATTGTTGATTTATACGCTATTTCTCTTCTGAGAACATGGAACATATCCTTCGATTAGTACGTGCGATTATCAAGAAAAATACCTTTCGCGTCTAGT
>NW_027021317.1:450000-482500 GCF_036884655.1 Musa acuminata AAA Group | reverse complement strand
TTGACGGGAAAAAGTTTGGTCTCTTCTTGTCGGACAACTGTTACGAAAGAATCGTCACTGATGATCTGATCAAAGTATACAATCAGCTGTCCTCGGAGGGCCGCGATTTCGAGATTGTCTTCGTGTCATGTGATTCATGCGAGGAGACCTTCAATAGGTACTTCTCAGATATGCCATGGTTGGCAGTCCCATTTGCGGACTCCGACACACGCGAAAGACTACATGATCATTTCGGCAGTTTCGAGGAGTATTATCCCGCTCAGCTTGTCATCTATGATGCCGCTATTGGCATGGTCGTTAACGAAGAAGGTCTCCGAGCTGTGGCAAAATATGGTGTAAACGGGTATCCATTTACTGTTAAGAGGTTCTACGAGTTGGAGGCGGCTGCTAAGAAGGAACGGAGTCTTCGAAGTCTGTTGGTTTCGCAGTCCCGGGACTACTTGATCTCCAATGATGGATCCAAGGTAATCGATGATCTCCTTGTAGGAAGAGAATTAAACTACATTCTTGATCCGCCAGCTTACTACCACCATCTAATCTACGCTAAATTGAAGCAGGTTGCCGTGTCGGATCTCGAAGGAAAGATTGTGGCTTTTTACTTCTGGATTAATATTCCTGATAAATACGGCGGTCCCGATAAGTTGACTCTGGTGCTGGCTGAAATCTATAGGAAGCTTAAGGAAGCCGGGGAGAGCTTCGAAGTTGTGCTGGTGCCATTAGAGGATGATAAATCATCCTATGAACAAGGCCTGGCAAGCATGCCATGGCTCGCGATTCCTTTCGAAGACGAGGGCTGTGAGAAGCTTGTCCGCTACTTTGAGCTCTGGCCCTTCCAATTACCAACCGTGCTTGTGATCGGTGCCGATGGGAAGATTATGCTTAAAAATTACGATAGGCTCATCTCCAAGTATGGAGTTTTAGCATGGGAAGCATTCCCGTTCTCTAAGGAGCAACTGGATTTATTGCCAGAGAAGGCAAAGGCCGCACAAACACTGGAATCTCTTCTTGTTGCTGGGGACCTCGATTATGTCATTGGGAAAGAAGGCTTGAAGGTAATGAATCGAGCATATAGTGAATCCACAGCTTGGTATTGTCAATGGCTAACCCCTCATCATTGTGTTTGACAGGTTCCAGTGAAGGAGCTTGTTGGCAAGACCATCCTCTTCTTCTTTGCAATGAGTGATTCGTTTCAATGCCAGAAATTTCTTCCCATGCTGATCGAGGCATATCACAAGATCAAGCGCATGGACAGTGCTTTCGAGGTGATCTTCGTCCCTATGGGCGGCTATATGGATTCGGGTGCTTTCGAGTTCTTCTTACGCATGCCTTGGTTGGCGGTGCCGGTGGATGATGAGAGAATAAGATCGTTGAAGAACACTTTAGAAGCTCATTACGTCAACACCCTGGTTGTCATTGGTCCTACAGGTCAAACGATCACAGAGAACGCCGCAACTTCGTTGAAGATGTATGGAGCCGATGCCTACCCGTTCAGTGAAGAGAGGATCAAGGAGGTAGAGATGGCACAGACACTGGAATCTCTTCTTGTTGCTGGGGACCTCGATTATGTTATTGGGAAAGAAGGGTTGAAGGTAATGAATCGATCATATAGTGAATCCACAGATGGGCATTGTCGATGGCTAATCTCTCATCATTGTGCTTCACAGGTTCCGGTGAAGGAGCTCGTTGGCAAGACCATCCTCCTCTTCTTCTCGATTCGTAGGTCCGGTACATGTCGCGGATTTCTTCCCCATCTGATCGAGGAATATCACAAGATCAAGCGCATGGATAGTGCTTTCGAGGTGGTCAACATCTCGATGGACAAAGATCAGGATTCCTTTGATCAGTTTTTCTCTGGCATGCCATGGTTGTCGCTGCCGTTCGGTGATGAGAGGAAGAAATCTTTGGAACGCACTTTCGGAGTCGATATCCCCTACCCCTCCCTGGTTGCCATTGGTCCTACAGGTCGAACTATCACAAGGAACGCCATGTATTCGTTGGCGACCCATGGAGCCGATGCCTACCCGTTCAGCGAAGAGAGGATCAAGGAGTTGGACCAGAAGATAGACGAGATGGCAAAGGGATGGCCTGAGAAGAGGAAGCATGAGCAACACAAGCATGGGAAGTTGGAGTGGAGCTGCCTGCACGGCCTGTATAGGTGTGGTGACTGCCACAAGATTGGAAGTGGATGGTGCTACTTGTGCTCCATGTGCAGTTTCGGTCTCCACCCCAAATGTGCACTGAAGGAGGAGAAGAAGGAAGAGGAAGAACATGATGAAGGATCTGAGTGTGATGGAGAGGTTTACAACGATTTCGAAGATTCTGAAGATTCCGAAGATTCCGAAGATTCCGACGATTATGAAGATTCTGAAGATTCTGAATAAGATTATGTAATGCAATGGTGTTTGTGTTTTGATGGGAAGAGCTTTAGATCGATGCAATGAAAGTAGCGGACTTATGACAGTCTGCAACTCGCAACATTTTTTGTTGATAGAGAACAATCAGATCAGTAAAAATCTGACGAAAATCTTTTCTTATTTGCTCCATATGATCAATCAAGCTTCATAATAACAACACCAATTCAACAAACATATTTGAGCCACAAATACCAAAGAATAAGAATGTATAATTCATGGCAACAAAGACGAGAAAACATTGAACTGTATGTTCTTCTATACCAAGGAACATTAATAACACATACATTGGTTTAACTAGAAGTATTCAAATTGGCACATGATTTCAATTGTTTTGGATGTCAACCATGATTTCTTCTATTTGATATATCAGAAAACTGGGAAGCGAGGAAATACAATCTCAGGGGAAGTACATTTTCTTTTAATAGAAACTTTACAGTTGATAAATTGCTTTCCTAATTTGTTGACGCAGATATGAACCTGATACAGCTGCTGCTTCCCCGATTTTGTGTTGCACTGGATTGCTGGTTTATACCCTATTTTCCTTATGAGGATATCGAAGATATGATTCTTTTTATACTTACGGTTATTAGGAAAAATACCTTCCGCCTTTAGATAAGAGAGAATATCAACTGTTTCCTTGAGTTTGAGGGCTGCTGTGAAGTAAGAAACTTGATCGAACCTGGACATGGAACACGTGCCATGCTTATCCCATTCATGACGCCAAAATGAGTGGCCATCGCTACTAGGACAACGAAAACTATGCCAATGTTTAATCATCTCGCCAATCAAAGGGTTCATCTGCAATCAAAGACAACGAAAAAAAAAAACGATGAACGACTCACACTCTCATTTTGCAAGGTAACTTTACGATAGAGTAGTCTGTGTCAGAGCTAAACATACCTTACGTCGGTTGTATTTAGAAGCTGATGGCATATTCTTGTCACAAGATGGAATAATTCCATTGCGAAAAGCAGGCCAAAGGCCATGGATGGTAAAATTTTTTTCCGGATACCCCGTACTCATAGGACAGCAACGGTTGACGTTGCAAAATGATCCAGGCCACTAGATGTTTCAAATCAAACGATCAATATAGAGAAGGACAACAAGATAAAGAAAAAATTAGACTTACCTGAAGAACTAAGTGAAAATAATCATAATTGGACGCAGCAGTGGTGGAGAAAACCAGCAAGAAAGCAATGGTGGAGAAAACCAACAAGAAAGGGAGGACGAGAGGTGTCATGCTTCGGCGAGTTAGGCTTTTGGGCACGTCGGAAGGCTTCTCCTTTTCTGTATATGATCATCACAAGATTGCATAAACATTACCGGTTAGCATGCCTAAGGTGGGTTTAATTAATTATCTACAAAATAGATACATAATTGAAAGAGAAAGAAGAAACAAAAAAACTCAGGGTAGGTTTAATTATCTATAATTATCTATAGGTCATATGCATGTGCTGCAGAGTGAAGATGATAGCTAAAGTACATGTTTCTTTCTATGCATAGAGATATTCTTCTGCAGAGAGAAAATAGTCGATCTCTCCTAGAAATAGAGAAAGACAGTTGGCTTTGAATCATCAAAGATTGAACTCCCGCAGGAGCTGCTCCATGAGAAGAGAAGCTTTGATCGTTTGGACCGTGCCACTTGACTATTGCTGTCCTCTACATCTGCAATAGAGCCTCACAAAGAAGAATTATCATCATTCATGATGAGAGCTTTCTTCGATGCATAGCCAATCTTTTTCCCATTGTTCTGGCTCTTGAGCTACAGTAAGGTCGATTCCAAACTAGAATTTGATGGTTTGATCAGACCTTTGACACAAAGCTTGATCTTTGATCAATCCTCATGAAGAAGCCAGGCTTGACTACAATATAAACCCCTAATGCAAGGAAATTAATTGTGCCCTATGCTGCCTCTCAAGTTAGAATAGCTGTTCTGATTAGGTAAAAGATTGCTAGAAAAAATTGATGAGAAAGACCCTCAAATGTTAAGAAATAAGTGTAAATTCTAAAGATCTACAAGGACACTGGATATGTATTCCATAGGTCTATTTTATGTGAAAGGTACAATTAATAGCCCCCCCGCATAGGTTTTGTGTTTCAATTAATTGGGTTTTGTTGCTAGATTAAATTTCATAAGGTGTGTTGTTGATGCATATATATATATATATATATATATAATGATATATGGTTATAAAAGTTCATTAGTATGCTATAATTTTTATATATGCATATAAATATTTTAAATTATTCTGACGTATAAATTTATCTATTGATTTTGTATATACTATGTTATTGGGTTATGCTTGCTAAAGAAATTAAAGATAAGGTATTTACCGTTAAATGTATTATGCTCACCTAAATAAAGCTATAAAAACTTATACTTACCGAGTGATTATCTACTATATATTCTATTTTGTATGTGAGGATACTAGTAGTCCATCCAAGTGATTTGGTATGGAAATAAGCATGTGTGAGCCCATGCCAACATAAATATGAACGATGACTTATGAATATTTTTATATGTATAAAATTTGGACTTTGTATTTTTCTTTTAGTTAGATATTATAATTATATATAAATATTCAAATTACTATATACAAGGAAAAGTTTATTATTTTATTTAGTAAATTAGCATATTTTATTTTAAAGATTGTTTACTTTTAGTCATTCATATAGGGCTCGTGTAGAACTAGAAGTAGATTGTTACACCACCCCCTTCACACAATTAATGTAGTCATCCTGATTATTTCCATTCATTTATAATTTAAAATTACCTTAATTAGATCTTCCTTATTTGTATTGATCCATTTGTTTGTTTGTGCAATATGATTAAGGAAATAATTAAAAAATTTATGACTAAGAAAATATCTAAATTCTATTTTCTTATTGGTTTGGGCAAGTTAAGAATTAAATTTATTTATTTATTTATTTATTTATTTATATAAAAAGTGATTTTTAAAAATTTCCTTAGGGGAAATCTTCTCCTCCTAATGGCTTTGCTCCTCTTCCTTCCCGAGGAGGTCAGGCTCCTATTTTATTTATCACTAGTGGAGAGGAGTCTAGCAGTGGGAAGATAGAGGGAACTCCATTTCAAATAAGGTATATCTTCTATCTTTTATCAATTTATTATATATATATAAATATTAGTCAAATGATATTAAGGTTTATAAATTTTGAATTATATATAAAAAAAATTTAAAAATTAAAATTATCCTCTCTGTAGCTGCAGTTGCATTCATAAGAAATAGAAGAGTGAAACTAGGAACCTGCACTTTAAATGAAGTTCTATAATTACTAATCCTTTTATTGATAAATTGGTGCACATCTAAAAGTAAAAACTTGCACAATTATATTTGATGGGATTAGGTTAGATTATTCCTAATTTAATTCAATATAGGCATAGTTGACACCCAAGGGACTTGATCTGACCTAGATCATTAATTAAATTATCTCCGATTTGATGTGATCTGGGGATGCAATTCAACCTAAAATGCAGCCCCATTTAGCAAGATGGTTAAGCATTATCATCTTGTTATTGCATCAAGATAGTAGTTGAAGTTGATTTAGTTTTTATGTGTTACTTTTTCTTTAATCAAGTTGAAAACACTAATCAAGAATCAAAATTTATAAATCTGATAAATCAAACTCGAGAAAGAACGAACAGAACACAATTGAGAGGGAAACTAGAGGAGAAGAGAGAGATCGGCGTACCTCTAAAGGGCAGAAGATTGCACAAGGAGGAGAAGAGAGAGATCGGCGTTCCTCCACGTTATAGAGCTCATATATATATCATGCAGCGTTCGCTCTTATGGAAAATTATTCCCCGTTAAGTTCTAGAAAGTGTCATTATTTTCCATTATGATGAAATTATTCCCCGTTAAGTTCTAGATTCCCCGTTAAGTTCTAGAAAGTGTCATTATTTCCCATTATGATGTATATTTTTATCATACGACACATTCTTTTCTTATATTTTAGAGATTTTATATTGAAAATGGGTATTTTTGTATTCATTTCCAAATCGATATAATAAGTTATTACCTTATTGCATTAGCAGAGGTTGACTCGCTACTCTGGGCTTGAAGACAAGACTGATTTCTTAGTTGTTTCCGCCACCTTTTCGTGATTCGCCCTCTCTCTTTCTCCGGGGTCGCTGAAGTTATGAGAGTCGGTTCAGGGAGAGTTCAGTTGGTGCAGGCGCAATAAGCAAGACGTGTTAACGTAAGAGTCACTTCATGCCCGATGGTGAAATCCACATACACGTGTCCACAAATCAACTATCCCCATTGATAAGGGTAAAAATGGCGATGTAATGCGCCATGACGTCAGTCATACCTGGGCGACGTCCTGCCCGAGGAAATGCGTATTAACGCCAACTTGATATGCGCCAGCGTCACTCGCTCCCAGACAACGACTGAATCGTCTGACCCCGCGCGCTCGGCCGAGGTAGAGGGGGACGTCGGCCGAAGCTCGCCCATACCCTATGACAGTTCGGTTCTCCACGCAACCCCAGTGGCGATGTCAGACGCCATCGGAGGTACAGTCCTACTCCTGCTGGAAGCCACATCAGGTAACATCAAACTCATCTATAAATACCCCAGAGTTCTAAACGAACAAGGGGAGAAAAGACAAGCACAACGCACTCGGAGGCATCTCTTCCTCCAAAACCTTCTCCACATCGCTGACTTGATCATCGGAGGGGTCGGGCCGAGCTTCCGACCCGACCTGTGTGCAGGTGCGAGACGACGTCGCCTCTTCCCGATGCTGCCTCAAGGGACGCCACGTAAGATCCCCGCCATTCGGACCCCCCGAACAAGCCGCGTCGGCCCCAAGGCCACGGCTAAAAAAGTTGTTTACACCAACAGATTGGCGCTAGAAGGAGGGCCTGTCCGAATGTCGAACGATCTGCGAATCCACTCTGACGAACCCGTGGCTGTCGGGCCGCCCACGATGACCACTCCGGGGGAACACCCCCCACACGATGGATCCCGAGACGAACATCTCGCCGCAACGTCAGAACGCTAATGACGGTTGTTCAATGACCCGGGCTTGTCACCTCCCGATGGCGCACACACAGGCCCATCGCCGGTATCATCCGAGGCCTTTCACGACCTCGCTCATCAAGTCCGAGCTCTGACGGGCATGGTGCAGACCATCATCCCGCTCGTCTCCCAACCGACACCCCCGCATATGACCCGACCTTTGCAACAACAGGAGGCCCCCACTAGGACTCATGTGCCACTTCCCGAGCTCCCCACTCCGCCTCAGAATCCGATAGCCCAGCCCGGGAACCGGGAGGCGGAAGACACGGCGAGTCGCCCCGAGCCCGACGCTCCATCTGCCGACTCGACAAATGCCCTGCGGGCCCAGTTGCGCCTCGTTAGTCAACGACTCGACGAAGTACAATAGGAAGTCTGTAAGTCAAAAGGAGAGCTCGGGGCGGACGGATAGCAAGGATCCCCGTTCGTCCCCGAGATACAAGATCAAGCGATTCCCCCGCATTTCCGGCTCCCTTCGCTGGATCCATATGACGGCACCGCTGACCCAGCGGACCATGTTGCCGCTTTTCACACCCAGATGGCGCTATATGGGACTTCTGATGCCTTGATGTGCAAGACATTCCCAACAACCCTACGGGGGCCAGCCCGCGTGTGGTACAGCGACCTGAAGGTCGGGACCATCGCCTCCTTCGACCAACTTGCCAGAAGTTTCGAGCTCACCTTCCTGGCTTACGCTCGACCAAAGCCGTCTATGGCGTTGCTCCTCGGACTCAACCAAAGGGAGGACGAGCCCCTCTCTCATTTCGTGAACCGCTTTACGACACAAATTCGGGGACTGTCCGACGCTCACCCCTCTCTGTTGATACAGGCATTCATGGTAGGCCTGCGGCCTTCCAGGTTCTTTTGGTCTCTTGTGGAGCGACCCCCCACCGCGGTGCCCGAAATGCTTCAGCATGCAAGCCAATTTATCGCTGTCGAGACATGGATGGCCGGGAGGCGGGAGGAGCACAAAAAGGTTAAGTCGGAGCCGCCCCAGCAGCAACAACCCGCCGCGTCCCGGCATAAGATGGACAGACCCGACCCAAGGCCTCCTCTCCCTGCCTTGAACTCGTCCCGAACAGAAATATTACTCCACATAAGGGAGAAGGGACTACTCAAAGATCCTCACCCGATGAGGAGCCCGCAAGAGCTTGCAGACCGATCAAAATATTGCCGCTTCCATCGGCAGCATGGGCATGACACCGAACAGTGTCGTGAATTGAAAAAGCAGATCGAGGAACTCATTCGTAGAGGGCATCTTGGCTAGTACCTTCGACCGGACAAGGAGCTGTCGCCACGCCCAGAGGGCCCCATCGAGCGACACGTCGACTTAATAGCTGGCGGTCCTACATCTGGCGGAGGTTCCATGACGGGAAGAAAGGCATACGCCAGAGCCGCCCAGACCGAAGCTCCCAGACACGGGCTTGAGCCCGAGATCACTTTCCCGACCGGAGCCTCCGAACAACCCGAGCATGACGACGCGCTTGTGATATCGGCCAGGATCGCCAATGCACAAGTAAGAAGGATCATGGTCGATACCGGAAGCTCAGCCGACATACTTTACTTCGACGCCTTCCAGAAGCTCGGCTTGGCTAGGGAGAATATGAAGCTGATGTGCTCGGCGCTCACTGGATTTATCGGGGATTCAATCTCGCCGCTGGGGGCTATCACTCTGCCCTTAACCTTAGGGGCCCCGCCAAGGTCGAAGACAGTAATAACCACTTTTCTAGTGATCGACCTCCCCACCGCGTACAACGCCATCCTCGGCCGACCAACCCTCAACAAGGTCAGAGTCGTCGTCTCAACTTACTACCAAACTATCAAGTTCCCAACTCACGCCGGGGTCGGGGAAGTCACGAGAAGCCCCCGAGAGTCCAGGCACTGCTACCTGACCGTCATCTCGTTACACAAGAGGGCAAGGGTCGAACCACCGCTGGAGGATCCTAGGGAGACGAAGAACCGACCCCCCATCCCGAGCCAAGGGGATCCACCGTCGACGTACCACCGCTAGAAGCTCGGCCTGATCAGACGGTCAAGATCGGTTCGGAGCTGCCCGAGCGGGAACGAAAGCAGCTCGTCGGCCTCCTGCGGGAAAACGCCGACATCTTCTCCTGGTCCCCATCTGATATGACGGGCGTCGATCCGGAGGTTGCACAACATCGCCTCAACATTTCGCCTGATGCTCGCCCGGTAAAACAGAAACCCAGACGGCAGGCCCCTGATCGGCAACTCGCCATACGAGGAGAAGTGGGCCGACTCTTAGCGGTAGGCTTCATAGAAGAAGCCAGGTACCCACAATGGCTATCCAATGTAGTTCTCGTGAAAAAATCCAATGTGCGTTGATTACACCAGTCTCAACAATGCATGCCCAAAAGACTACTACCCCCTTCCGAAGGTCGACCAGTTGGTCGACGCGACGGTTGGACACGCCCACCTCTCCTTTATGGACGCCTTCTCGGGATACAACCAAATCAGAATAGTGCCCGAAGACCAAGAGCATACAGCCTTTCTCACCGACCAAGGGGTATACTTTTACAAGGTCATGCCTTTCGGGTTAAAAAATGCTGGGGCAACATACCAGAGAACAGTGAACAAAATGTTCGCCTATCAGATCGGGCGGAACATGGAAGTTTACGTGGACGACATGATTGTAAAAAGCCAAGAGGCGGGAGCCCACCTTGCCGACCTGACCGAGGCATTCGCCACACTGCGCAAGTTCGGCATGCGACTGAACCCCGCGAAGTGTGCTTTTGGCGTCACCTCGGGGAAGTTCCTCGGGTTCATCATTCACGAAAAAGGAATTGACGCCAACCCAGAGAAGGTCCAGGCAATCATCAACATGCAGTCGCCTCGGACGATCAAAGACCTGCAGCGCCTCAACGGGAGGCTCGTCGTCATGTCTCGTTTCCTCGCCCGGTCGGGCGATCGCTGCCTCCCCTTCTTCAGGGCGCTAAAGAGCCCAAAGAATTTTCAGTGGACGGCGGAGTGCGAGGAAGCCTTCAAACAAATAAAGCAGACCTTGGCCAACCTCCCCCGGCTTGCCTCAGTTTCTCCCGGTGAGAAGCCGGGCCTCTACCTGGCTGCCTCCCAGCACACAGTCAGTTCCATTCTGATCAAAGAAAATTCCGACGAACAGCTTCCGATCTACTATGTCATCCATGTCCTAAGCGGGCCCGACGAGCATTACCTGCCGATTGAGAAGCTCGCGCTCGCGCTTGTGCTGTCAACCCGGAAGTTACGCCCCTATTTCCAGGCTCACCCGGTGGAGGTCATCACCGACCAACCGCTTCGGTAAGTCTTATCTAAATTTGATGTTGCAGGGTGGCTCCTCAAATGGGCGGTGGAGCTCAGCGAACATGACATACGATACGTGCCCAGGACCGCCATTAAAGTCCAGTCCGTGGCCGACTTCATCGCTGAATTAACCCAGGTCGCGGACGGGGATCTCGTGCAACCTCCCGAAGCATGGGTCCTACACGTGGACGGATCAACCAATTCAAAGGGTGCCGGCGCAGGGCTTGTGCTGCTAGCTCCCGACGGACGCTTGTTCGAGCGCTCCCTCCGCTTTGGGTTCTAAGCCACCAATAACGAGGCAGAATACAAGACGCTCCTGGCAGGACTCGGGTTGGCCCTCAAAATGCAAGTGGCTACCATACATGTCCTCACCGACTCACAGCTAGTAGCCGAGCAACTCAGCGGCGGATACGAGGCTCGGGACCCAACCATGGCAAAGTACCTAGCACAGGTGAGGAACCTAATCGCCAAATTCCCTCATTTTACATTATCTAATATTCCGAGGGAAGAGAACGGGCGGGCCGACGCGCTAGCTAGGCTGGCGTCAAGGCCGGCCTCTGAAGCCCGGCCCGAGGTCGAGGAGCTCCCCACCCGTGCATTCGAAATAGCAGCCGCGGCCTCAGGCAGCATGCCGACCACATGGGTACATGAGCTACTACGCTTTAAACGAGACGGGACCCTTCCTCCCGATGAGGTTGCGGCTCGGCACCTGCGTCGTACGCATGCGTGGTACTCCGAGGTGAGTGGACGTCTCTATAAGCGGTCCTTTACATACCCCCTCCTACGATGTTTGGAGCCCGACGAAGCTCAGACGGTTCAGGCCGAGATCCACGAGGGAGTCTGCGGGGAACACATCGGCGGGCGAACCCTGGCACACAAAATACTTCGCTAAGGTTACTACTGGCCGACCATGTGCCGGGACGCGAAGGCTTATGTGCAGCGGTGCAGTTCTTGCCAAAAACACGCCCCAGCAGTCGGCGGTCCCACTCACCCCATCGATTGTGCATGGCCATTCGCGCAGTGGGGTTTGGACCTGCTCGGACCCTTCCCGCCAACCGCAGGTCAGCGGAAGTACATCATCGTGGGAGTGGATTTTTTCACGAAGTGGGTTGAGGCCGAACCGTTGGCGACGATAGCGGAGCGTCAAATTGAAAAGTTCGTGTGGAGGAACCTGGTGACCCGGTTCGGCCTGCCCAAAACCATCATTACTGATAACGGGCCTTAGTTCGCCGGTAGAAGATTCCGGCAATTCTGTGACAGCCACGGTATCAAGTTAAGGTTCAGCTCGGTGGCTTACCCTCAGATGAACGGGCTAGCGGAGGTAACCAATCGGTCCATTCTAGACGGGCTCAAAAGAAGGGTGTCCGTAGCCCGATCGGCCTGGACGGACGAACTCCCAAGCGTCTTATGGTCATTACGCACCACCCCCAAGATCGCGATTGGAGAGTCCCCCTACAGCTTAGCGTTCGGAACCGAAGCTATCCTGTCGCCCGAGGTAGCCATTGCCACCCTTCGAGCAAGAAACTATGATGAGGAAACCTCAAACGAAGGACTTCGAGCCAGCCTCGACATGCTCAAGGAGCGACGCGCCGATGCGCACTTAAAGGCTCTCTCGTATAAAAGAGCTGTTGCAAAGGTCTACAATAGGAAGGTACGACCCCGACCAATTAAGTTAAACGACCTAGTCCTGCGCAAGACCGAGGTCAGCGACTCGACCCGAGCAAGGGGGAAGCTGGCTCTCAAATGGGAAGGACCTTAACGGGTCGTCGAGGTAATCCAACCGGGTACGTACCAACTCGCGACAATGGAGGGTTCTTCTTTGCCGAGAACATGGAACGTCCAGAACCTTAAGAAGATTTTCGTCTGAGAAAGAAGAAGCTTTTTTTTCTTTTTCGCCTAGTGAAAGAAGAAGCTTTTCGTCTAAAAAAGAGGAAGTCTTTCGTCCAAGGAAAAAGAAATTTTTCTTTCGAAGAAGAAGAAGCTTTTTCCTAGGGGAAGAAGAAGAAGACGAGCAAATACACGAGAGAAGAGAAAACCTTCTTTTATTTCAAGAAAAAGACAACTTACAAGACTTGACCTCGACTTACAGGACTTGACTCCGACTTACAGGACCCTACCCCCGACCCACAGACCGACCAACATCTCGGAGACAAAACACTCCTCTCATTCCTGCGGGGGGTCCGGCCGGTCGTCGAAAGGAACGTCCTCGGGCATATCCACCTCAAGATCCTCGGGATGGGAGGTAAAGGGATCCTCCTCCACCTCGAGGCCTGGGTGGCGCGAATGGAAGCGGGCCGTGGCGATCCGATATCCATATTTAAAAGAAACCCGCCCCGTACACGCCAGCCCGAGTTCGAACCCCTCGGACTTCTTGTAAGTCGCTATTAATTCTCGGTCCTTCTTGGGTCGGAGACGAGCCTCCTCGGTAAGCGCCTCAGAAGCCGCCCTCGCCTCCACCTTCGCCTCCTCTAGTTTTTTGCTAAGGGTGCCCGCCTCCGTCTTCAACAAATGAAGCTCGGTCCGCTCTAGCCTTATAGTTTTTTAGAGGTCGTTATTCATGGTCTTGGACGCCTTGAGCTCCGACTTGAGACGGGCCGCCTCCGCCTCCGCTTCCGCCGTGCGCTTCCCAGCAGCCGCCATGGCCTCCAGCCCAGCTCCGGCTCGAGCCTCCTCGACCTGTCGGTGAAGCTCGGCGTTGCGCTTGATAAGGTCCCCAATGACCCGGCCGGCGTCGCGCACCCTGTCCATCAGGGCCGTCGCGTAATGGAGACCCTATAGGAAAAAAGTCGGGTCAGGAATAACAGCGTCAGGGGAGCAGCCTCAAGGTGGGAGGAGAAGCATTTACCCAAACCAAGGACTTGGCAGACTTATCGAGGAGAGCCCCCGAGGGCTAAGTGTACAGATCCCGAGCCACGTCGGGATGTAGAGCCCCTCGGAGAAAGGCCGCGGAGGAGTCCCCTCCGACCCACACCTTGTCCCCCCGGGACAGACCTCCCCAGCGGGCAACCAAGGGATCGCCTGCCTCCCCGGTCGCAATCTCGCCCACCATTCGCGCCAGGAACGGCTCCTCGTCCCTGGTAGTTAACCGGCACAGGTCGCGCACGCTGGGAGGGCGAGGGCCCTTCCCAGCCACCTGTTGGCTGGACCCGGCCTCACCTCGAGAGGGACCCGCTTCAGTCCCCGCGGGAGCCGCTGCCTTCGCCTTCTTCCGAGGGCGCACGGCCTCGACCTACAGGGGAGCGCCCTCCGAGCCGGGCAGCGGGTCGACCGACGTCGCTGAAGGCAGAGTCGGAGGCGCCTGACCGCCTAGGAGTGATCGGAGATTCACCATCTATACAGAAAACGGGGAAAGTGTGTCAGCACCAAGATTAAGCCCTGGCATGTCCGAACTGAAACACTACTAACGTACCCCGAGGCATCGAACTAAGGCCCGCCTCGACCGGCCACCACTTGGTCATGCTCCAGAGGACCTAGGAGCTGGGGAGAACCTCTTTGAGCCTCCCCAGATCTCGGCACTCTGCCTCGCTCAGGGTCGGAACGGTATTATCGATCGCCTTTGCGGACCACCGTACTCCGAAGCCCCAATCCCTTGCCCGACTAACATAAAAGAATCTCTCCTTCCACCCTTTGTTGTTAGAAGCCCCCCCCCCCCCCCCCCCCCCCCCCCCCCCTCCAACTCGGAACCCTTCCCGGGTGGATAGAAAGTATCCCCCGAGCCCCTTGGAGAGGCGATAACAAGAACGAAACAGGTTGAGGGTGCTAGTCATAGGTGCCCAGCAAGCCAATCACGTGAGTGATGGCACGTGTGACTTGATACAGAATCTTTTTGCTTATTATATTTTGGCTTATATCACTTTATAACTATTGCATATATATATATATATATATATATATATATGTCTTGGATTTGTGCAATGGGAATCGGATCGTGATGAGATCACGATAATGAGATCGATTCACCTTTAAACACATATCCTAAATAATCTCGGTCATAGGTTACTCGAGAGGGATATCGTGATAACCGGACAGACTGGTGTGCTGTATACCCGTCTATATGATGGATGCAGTTGGTCTCATAGCTGCTCGTGTAGGGACACTAAGGATACAATACAGGTGCTCATTGGAGAATGAGTTCACTGATTGATCCGCTTACGGAATGCTGGATTGTTGATGATGCCTTATTGTCAGACAACAATTCCGTAGTCCTAGTGGTGTATCTGGTCCTTAGACTTGAGACACCAAGGATGTCCTGTATGAGTGCTCCACTCTTTAATACCAGACTTATAGGTTTGGCTGTCCCAGATCTAGTACAACTGGTTATTGGGAGTGGTAGTCGACCTTACGAGGGCTATTGAGTGTCAATAGAGGATCATCCACTCTCGGCGTCATGAGAGGAATATCTCATATGTTCTTGCCTAGACAAATCCCTGGCCAGGGTCATTCGGGTTGAGAGAGAAAGAGTTCTCCCGGAGAATCCGATTATAGCGAGACTCGAGTAGAAACCGTATGGGTCTGACAACACCATGCTCGATATACGGTCTCTGGGATATTAGATGGATGAGGGATTATAGGTACACGGTAACTAAGGACAAACAGGTCCAATGGATTGGATTCCCCTGTATCGTTTGGGGACTACGGCGTAGTGGCCTAGTACGTCCATAATCGATGAGTCGAGTGAATTATTACAGAGATAATAATTCACTGAGTTAGAAGGAGTTCTGACAGGTATGACTCATGGCCAGCTCGATATTGGGCCTAGAGGGTCACACACATAGGCATTGCGATGAGTAGAGGTTCGGATATGAGATATCCGACGGAGCCCTTGTCTTATTGGATGCAGATCCAATACCCACTAGGGGAGGACCCATTAGGGTTTGACAGGGGGCCTCTATAAATAGGAGGGATTCAGAGCCTCATAGGCTAGAGTCTTTGCTTGCCTTTCCTATTCTCCTCTCCCTCTCCACCTCAAAGCAGGCTTGGAGTTTTAAGGAGCGTCGTCGCAACCCTGCTGTGTGGATCACCGCTAGAGAGGAGGACGCTTGACCTCCTTCACCCTCTCCTAAGGATCTGCAAGGAAACATGGATATACGATCTCCTTTGGTAACACAATCTACTCTATACGCAGTTTTAAGTTTCGTGGATTTTACGCACAAATCTTCGCACGACGACGAACATCTATTTGGGAATCGGGGATTTTGTTTTCTTGTTCTTCCGCTACGCATGTGATGTCGCCCCCAAGATTTCCCAACAGAGGGTGGGGGTGATTTTGGCGTAGTGACATTCCCCTAGGAACACCACCAAGTAACGCCAGGAGTTCGGTGCCACCTGGGACGGCGAAATTCGCCAGAAGGAAATACAAGACACGATTAGTGGGTGAAGAGGAAAGTGCAGACTCACCTCCAGGGCGTCTAGGGTCAGCGCGAAACCCTGCGGAACCGGGTCATACGCCCGTTGTCCCGGTTCAGGGGCACTAAGGATGTGGTCCTCCGGGATACTATAGTGCTCCCGGAGTCCCCCCAACAGTGACCCACTCACGGTGGAGTCATCGTCGTGCGGCCACATCAAGGCCTCCAGGGCCCGCGTCGCCTCCCCATCAGAGGATTCCACGGGAGACGTCGGAGGACGTCCCCCCTCAGCTACATGGGAAGGGGAAGAAGGAGGGGGAGAAGAAGATAACATCTCAACTGACCTTAACGGAGAGGAGCTACGAGGAAAGGAAGGACGACCCAGGAAGCGGGGAAGAAAACGGAAAAGGGGACGACAGGACCTGAAGAAGGAGACTCTACGACAAAAGATAAAATCGAAGCCGGGCATCCGCTATTTAAAGGAGATATCCTGCCAGAACTAGTGCCCGTTCGCCTCCCGAGAATGGGCGGCAGCCCACCCACGCACATGCATAACCGTCACGTCGCGTCAGAAATGCCAAAAAATGCTCCGCCTTAATGAAAGCCTGATGTGGCAGCCCCGCTGAAGCAACAGCGCACTGACGCCTCGATCTCAACGCCCGAAAGCGTGTGGTAAAAGCAACCCGCTCCCCCTAAGAAAATAAGTAAAAAACGGTAGTTCTCCACCCCCGCTACTACTAAATGGACAAGGAGGGAAAATGGCACAAGCAGCTTCTCGGCTCCATACTCTCCGAGACACACCTGCGTGGCCTGCCCGCTTGCGTCGTGCTCCTTGGCTTCGTGCTTCCCGAGACACACCTGCGCGGCCTGCCCGCATGCATCGTGCTCCTCGACTCCATACTCTCCGAGACACCCCTGCGCGGCCTGCCCGCCTGCGTCGTGCTCCTCGGCTCCATGACCCCCGAGTCCACCTCTACTCGGCCTGTCCGACTAAGTCGTGCTCCTCGGTTGCATGTTACTCGGGACCACGCCTACGCGTTCAGCCCACCTGCGCCGTGCTCCTCGGCTGCGTGTTACCCGAGACCACACCTGCGCAGCCTGCCTACCTACGTCGTGCTCCTCGATTACACGTTGCCCGAGACCACGCCTGCGCGACCTGCCCGCCTGCGCCGTGCTCCCCGGTCGCATGCTCTCCGAGACCCCGATCTCTGCTCGGCTTCCCGATTGAGTTGTGCACCTCGGCCGCATGTTGCCCGAGACCACACCTACGCGGCCAGCCCGCCTGCGTCGTGCTCCTCGGCTCCATGCTCCCCGAAACCACACCTGCGCGGCCAGCCCACTTGTGTCGTGCTCCTTGGCTCCATGTTCCGTGAGACCACACCTGCGCGGCCTGTCCGCCTGCGTTGTGCTCCTCGGCTCCATACTCTCCGAGACACCCCTGCGCGGCCTGCCCACCTGCGTCGTGCTCCTCGGCTTCATGACCCCCGAGTCCACCTCTGCTCGGCCTGTCCGACTGAGTCGTGCTCCTCAGTTGCATGTTACTCGGGACCACGCTTGCGCGTTCAGCTCGCCTGCGCCGTGCTCCTCGGCTGCGTGTTGCCCGAGACCACACCTGTGCGCCCTGCCCGCCTGCGTCGTGCTCCTCGGTTACACGTTGCCCGAGACCACGCTTGCATGACCTGCCCGCCTACACCGTGCTCCCCGATCGCACGCTCTCCGAGACCCCGATCTCTGCTTGGCTTCCCGATTGAGTTGTGCACCTCGGCCCCATGTTGCCCAAGACACACCCGCGCGGCCAGCCCACCTACGTCGTGCTCCTCGGGTCTGCGGAACCAGCCCACCTGAAGAAAGAAGCCATGCATCGGACCCCCTGCGTACGACAACCGACGCATAACTCCTTTCGGGGGGGGGGGAATATGATAAGGGTAAAAATGGCGATGTAATGCGCCATGACGTCAGCCATACCTGGGCGACGTCCTGCCCGAGGAAATGCGTATTAACGCCGACTTGATATGCGCCAGTGTCACCCGCTCCCAAACAACGACTGAACCATCTGACCCCGCGCGCTCGACCAAGGTAGAGGGGGACGTCGGCCGAAGCTCGCCCATACCCTGCGGCAGTTCGGTTCTCCACGCAACCCCAGTGGCGATGTCAGACGCCATCGGAGGTACGGTCCTACTCCTGCTAGCAGCCACATCAGATAACATCAAACTCATCTATAAATACCCCAGAGTTCTAAACGAACAAGGGGAGAAAAGACAAGCACAACGCACTCGGAGGCATCTCTTCCTCCAAAACCTTTTCCACATCGTTGACTTGATCGTCGGAGGGGTCGAGCCGAGCTTCCGACCCGACCTATGTGCAGGTGCGAGATGACGTCGCCTCTTCCCGACACTGCGGTAAAGCTCTCCACCCGACGCGACATCCCGACCCGACCACCCGCCGGGAGACCTCAAGGGACGCCACACAAGATCCCCGCCATTCGGACCTCCCCGAACAAGTCGCATCGGCCCCAAGGCCACGACTAAAAAAGTTGTTTACACCAACACCCATCAAGGTTTCAGGGGTGATTTAGTCTTGTCAACAGGCAGAGTCAAAATAATTCACGCACCCAGAGTCCCGCATGGCTGAATATAACTAGAGATGAGACGTGGAGCGCATGAGAGAGATGGGTGCGAGGGTGAGTCATTTAGTGCGACGTGTAGCAGACAAGAAATATTTATCTGGGGGCAAAATAAAAGAAAGGATTTCCCCACCGGTTAATTTGAGACAGAAGTCTGCCCTCGTTATTGTTGGAGGTTATACTGAGCTTCTTGCGGACCGATCGTTTTCCTCCAATTGTATAGCAGGTATGATTTGCGAGTAGATTATCAGATGTAAGAAAAAGATTTTTATGATGAAGTTGCGGCCACATAGATCACATTTGGACCGACTTCCCCCGTTCCTATTTGTCGTAAACCCAAACCCGCACGTACCAAATAGCCTGTCTCTCTCTCTCTCCGGTCTTTGCACACTGTATTTGGTCGGTTCCTCCGCCCTCCAACTTGGAGCTGCGAATTCGATCTCGCCTTCCTTCGTTTTGCACCCGCGGCGCCCGGATTCGAGCCGGGCCGTCGAAACCCTAGCGCCCCCCCCCCCTCCGCCCCAAACTTTGGGCGCCGGAGCGGAGGGCGATGGCGGCGGAACTGGGGCAGCAGACGGTGGAGTTCTCCGCCCTTGTGCGACGAGCCGCGGAGGATTCCTACCTCGCCCTCAAGGAGCTGGTGGAGCGGTCCCGGGCGCCGGAGGACCAGCGATCCGACTCCGAGAAGAAGATAGACCTCCTCAAGTTCATCGCCAAGACTCAGCAGCGGATGCTCCGCCTCCATGTGCTCGCCAAGTGGTGCCAACAGGTGATTCTCGTCGTCGTCTTTTTTTTTTTTTTTGCTTCTTTATTGCTCGCTGTGAACTGGTTTTTTGCCTAGGGTTTCTGAATGTGTTCCTTCTTGAGTGCCTCTAGGCTCCGGTAGATGGAAAGCCGCTTCATTTCTTAATCCATGGTACGGATTTAGTCTAGTGTCTGGATTAGTAGTTTATCTGGGGATGATCCTGGAAACCTAGTTCCAAACTGGTAGTCAGTCTTGGTGAATTTGGCGTTTTGGATATGCTTTAGGTTACAATAAGTGCAGCTTATTTCAGTTTTCTGGAGTGTTTTTCCCCCCTCCCTTTTAATGCATTTTAGCAACAATATGAAATTTATTAGTTTGTGATGTAGTACAACACGCTTTGTGCTCTAACAATTTTTTTCTACTAACCCCAAATGCTACAACATCATTAAATCCTTAGTCTATTTGTATGTATTAATAGTTAAAAAATAGCAGATTATGTTTTGATGCAATTTAAGATGTAGCTAAATCCTTGAAGGTGAATTGTAAAATTAGAGAAATTTGTTGGAACCATTATTTTGAGAATTTTCTCATTGGTGTTCTATATACTATTCTCAATCTTTGACATTTTTTATTTGAGACTGATTGTATCCTAAATTAGTAAGATGCTCTACAACTTTAGGAACCAAGTGAGTCGTTTTTATATGGTGCAGAAAATATTTCTCATGATTCACAACATATTAAAGCTTTGTTGTCTAGACATGTTAGGAGAAATATTCCATAAAGCACAGATTAAGGCTGTAAGTTGGGCAGTTTGGGTTTATTAGAGGTAAAACTTTATTGACCAAAGGTGATCACCCTCACCGCATGATGAACCCAATGTAATTTCTGAACTAGCATGATAAACATGTACCTAATTCGAGGTGGAATCAAATTGATTCTCAAGGTATTAATGTCAGAAAAAGAAGTAAGCCACTGCATTCAATTTGTAAATGTTAATTGACAAAGCATGTTGTGCTTTTAATTGTCATTATCTAAATGTACAACTTTCCAGAAAGGTTGCATACTTTTTATGTTTGAATGAATTTTTTTGGAGTCTTCACTGGTAACCTTATTATAAAATCCTTTGTGACATTATGCTTCTTGATTTTTTGGAGTCTTTTTTATTCACTTTGTCACTTGTTTTGCATCCAGCATTTTCTTTAAATTAAGCTCAGAATCTGACTTGAAGATGGTGGTCTGTGCATTTATTCATTTGTTTGATGATCAATGTCAAAGTAGTCTTGTAAACTTTTGAGATGCCTTATTATATAATTAAATTGTTGGCTCACGTTGTGTATCACATTAGATGACTGATTTGATCTTGAACTGGCATGGTTTAGGCGAAGTTCACGTATGGCATTTATAACACCTTGCCAGAGAACTATAATCTTAAGCCTGGACAAACATTCAAGTGAAAGCATAAAGAGTCTTGAATTAGCAAAATGATTGTTCTGTAACAGTCATTACAACTCATGAGCTTTATGAATGCCATTTGTTTTGTCTGATACAAGATAGTGTTCCTAATTATAGTTTGGTCTGTGACCTAGTTTCCATTCTCATATTACTGAAATGGCAACTTATGCACATGATTGTCGATATACTCAAATTGGGCTCCTTCATGGAGAGAACTTCAAAATTTTAATAACATGGAGATGGAGGGCTGGGAAAGCATTTACATAAAATATTCTAATGTATTCGTCGATCTCGTCTTTTTGCAATCTCCCAATTTGACTGTGACATAGCCTAATTTAGATATATCTTAACCTTGAAGATGATCTTCCAGGAAATCTTTAAGAATTTAGGTGAAGGGTAAAAGTATAATGGCTGTTCTCTTGGTAGAAGTTTTGGAGGACAATTAAGATATAGTTATCTAGTCTAGTGTTGAAAACTTTATCATGTACATGTTTACAACTTTTAGTGGTCGATTCCGAGGTTGTCTTTTACATTGTCCGATTTGCTCAAATGGAGCCTACGATTGATGCACTAGTTGGCATGTGGTGACGTGTGGCTTGCCATAAAGGTTCCCATGCATGCTAGGCTGAGTCACACTCAAGCAACTCTTCACATGTGGAGGTTGGCTTAGGTTCTTTTTCATTGCAAAGGCTTCGTGTGCTACAAAGGTTGTGACATGCTCTGCTGCTACAGACAACATCCTTCCATTGCACACACAAATGAACTCTTATTGGAGGCTTTTTTGCTACATGTTATTTAGAAACACTTTTTGTCAAATTTAGTTGCCTGACTATGAGTACATACTAAACACTAAACACAACTTGCTCAGTTATTTACTTTGGTTTGGAGGGAAATATGATGAATAAGTTTTGTTGTTTAAATAGATAATTTGCATTGATATTCGAGTTTCAAAGTTTTACAAAAATTAGACTATTATATAATATAATATATTATATTGGGAGAATTGCGCATAAGGATTTTTTTATGGTCTAAACTGATTTAATTATAATGTTTTTTGGAAATAATAGATTTAATTATAATGAATTATGAAAATAATAGATTTTTTGGAAATTCGCCACATTATTTTTTCTCTCTTCCCGCTGACTTGTGCGGACGGCCGTCGGAATTCTTTATATTCTCCTACTTTCAACTTGTCGAGCACTCAAGGCTTATCCGCCACGTGGCGACAAGAGAAACAAGGGACTAAGTCACCCATGATAACTCTACGGATGATGTGGGAGCTGCGCAGTTGGCGAGGTGTGAGTGACCCCTGAGACACGATACATCGGTCAGATTGGTCTTCATTGCTGACGTGGGTTGTGCTGTTATACGACTATACATAAAGTAATGAAAGGAACACGATGTCATGCAAAATTAATTTTGGGCATTTAACATAGCTATAGTAGAAATGCTTGACAAATATGGTCTATAAATCAATAAATTGTAGTTGCAAGGATTAGTAATCATGGTAATGCTTGTATTGAAAATTGGCTAAACTAAATTGTTATTACTTACAACTTTATCAGAATAATTGCTTATATTTACTTTAGAGAGCTCAAACTTGACTGAAAATGCACATCTGTAATCCAATTCACTATTATTGCTTCACTTTTCTTTACATTTGAGACACTGGTGACATTTTCTGACATAATTGAATCCTCTATACAAGAGCCTAGATGACCTGAAAACTAATATAATTTGTCTACACAAACAGTTCCTTCTATGTTAAGGTTGTGATTGTCAGACTCATAGTGTCCTGTTACTTGGTGCGTGTTGTTGTATTTTCCTCACTACAAGAAATGATTTTCTATACTAGATTTGATTTGTACAGTGACTCTGCTTCACCACTTGTTTTCCTTGTCTTTTTTATCTCAGATGTAGTAATATTGCAACTATTAACCAATTCTTACTGAGGTAATATGTTGTTTCAGGAAAAGTAGTAGCCAAATTCTGTGCAAAATACCTGCACACTCAAATTCTCAAGTATGAGCCTCAGTTGGGTGGTGATTTATCTGCTTCAGTACAAAAAGCATTTTTAAGGTAACATATGATGCTACTATTGTCTTCCAATATCTGTAGTTTTGAGTTGAGATAAAAAATTCAGTTTTAGGCCACATATGGTATGTCATAAAGCATGTAATGTGACAAGAGAACATATGGTATGTCATACATATGATTCTTGTTTTGATTCAGAATGGATGAGATGATGAAAGGACAGAGAGGATGGAGGGAATTAGCTGTACTGGGGGACAAAATGGACAAGTTCACAGGTTTAATTGAAGGATTGATATGGTCCCCAAGGGGTGGTTATTCCAGTGAACATTTAGATGAATGGGCATATGAGGAGGTGATATATTACTCTGATGATCTTCTTTAACTTTGTTCAAGATGTTATATTGTTTCATTTAATATGCTGGGGATGCCATATCTTGAATACTTTGCTTGTTTTGTTTTTGGAAGGATTGTCTTTTAATTATGTGGGTCTGAAGTTCCTTTTGTGCTGTAATATATGTGCACGAATGAAGAATCCAAAAAAAGTACAGCTGTGGAGTCTGTGAAAGCATTTTTCTTTGTCATCCATCTTAGTTGTATTTTATATAATGGTTGAATTGTTCTCAGGGAAGCCAAAGTTTCAAGATTTTTTTTTTAATACCTAAATGAGCTGTTGAAGCTATAAAAGGATGGGAAAGTATTTTAGGAGATTTTGGCTGAAGCCAACTTTTCAACAGTAGTTGTTTGATTTGTTTGAGCTGTCTCTGCAGTTGACAAAGTGTTTTACAATGTTTAGGGTCTTGGTTGTCAAGGAATTGTATAACATGTTTTTCGGATGAAAATTTAAAATGTTGTGCTGTTGTTGAAGATAGAAATACAAACTTTGAGAAAGGAGGGGCAGTACATTGGGAAGAGAGATCAAAGGAGTGAAAGAACAGAGAAAGAGATTGAGAGATAATTGAGCTCTAATTTTCCCACGATATGTCACACCTCAAACTGACTTCTGTGGTTTGTGATATTGCTGTAGGTCACTTGTCTGGGTTTGGCCTCTCCTAAAATTGAACATGTCCATTAAAGTTGTTCCTTTGGCCTATAATTCACTTGGTCTGAAGTGTCTGATGAGTCCTTGTTCATCAGATTTCCCTGTTTGGAAGTTGGTTGCTTTTATATGTCCAATATAAGTGAGAAGCACAAGATTATGCATTTACTTTTTTCACATGAAATTTCTGAATTTTGTTTTGACAGAGATTTTATAAAGCTAAAATATTGTGATGGTAAAGATGTAGAAATGAAATGCTTCATAGAACATACATTTTAGAAAAAGGTCTATCCGTATTGCAAACCCAGATTTGTTGGGTAATTACCAGAACAGTGTGATACTTTAAAATATACTACATGCGTATACTTATGTTAACTTAAGACGTACTAGTTTTTGGTGTGTACCAGGTATGTCACTTCAATTCGAGTTTCATGGAACAAAAATTATTATTCAAAGTTAGGAGTATATGATGCATAATAGAGGAAAAAGGAGACTGATTCTTATTGGCAGGTGCAGAACTTAAATCGTGTATCATCTTTGCATTATATTCCTAAATTTTGTTAGAAGGCTTATATTTATGTACACAAGGCTTCTATACAGACTGAGGCAATTTGTATGTTATCTTGCACTACTAATTTACTATGGTATGTATACTCAATATCTGGCAAAAATGGTAGAAGAATTTGGCAAGTGATTGTTTGTTGTTTTTCTAATTTTCATATGTTCCCACCATAAATTTTCTAAATATTACATACATGCTGAATATAAATTAGAGTGGTAGAAAATGCATTAGTATTAATTACCTTGTCCTAGTTTCTAAAGTTTTGTCATATTGGTTCCTTTTTTTCTGTGTCCATTGTCCTTGTCCATGTTTCATACTCAAGATCTTGTTCTTGTCGGTGCTAGTTGTTAGACTGAATCTTGAAAAGGCGTAAAGTACTATTTGCAAGTTAAGTGGATCCATTAGGAATCTTGTGACTCAAAAGAACTCTTTGTCAGGGACCACATTCTGATTTCTCTGGACCGACATCTGGAAGCACAGCTTGTGTGGCAGTCATCAGAAACAACCAACTCATTGTTGCAAATGCTGGTGATTCTCGTTGTGTACTCTCGAGGAAGGGTCGGGTTTGTCACTAAGAGAATCTCTTTCTACTGATTTGTGTTTTCATGTGCTTCAAAATTACATCATAGACAAAAAATATGCCTCAATTGTGTAGTCTTACTTCTGTTTGTTCTCTATAGGCAATTAGTTTGTCAACAGACCACAAACCATATCTTGTTGAGGAGAAGGAAAGGATCGTAAAAGCAGGTGGTTTTATTCAAGCAGGACGAATAAATGGAAGCTTAAACCTCACTAGAGCAATTGGTACTTCCTCAGTGTTTTTTAATAAAATTTGTAGGCTGCCTTATCATATGTTTTACTCTTGAGAAGCAAACTTATGGCAAGCGACATGGAATTCAAGCAAAATAAGTTTTTACCTGCTGAGAAGCAAGTTGTGACATGCAATCCAGACATAAACATTGTGAGTATACCACAGTTCCGCTTCCAATAGTGATTAAATTTAGAACCATTTGAACTATGATCCACCATATTATCATGAGTTCTATTATAAATCTCGGTATGTCATTTGTTGGCCTTCGCTGTAGGTGGAGCTATGCGATGATGATGAATTTCTCATTTTAGCATGTGATGGAGTCTGGTATGCCTTTTCAGCACCTCTTTAGCAATTGTAAATCCAAGACAACTAAATCTACTATAACTATTCTTATAATGAGATTTCCAACAATCATATATATCGTGTTTCAATTGCAACATTGACATGCCTTCATTTAAATAGTTGATAGACCATAAGCCACGGTTATAATGTTATCAATACTCTAGTGTCCATCCACAATTTAAAGAAGATAGTAATACTATTGTCTTTCATGTTTCTAGCACATCGAAGTATCAAACTACTCACACTAAATTATATGTTTATAATTCATAATAAATTTCTCAGCTATTTGTGTGCCTATGAATTCTCTTCTCTTACAAATAGAACAGTTGATGTATATTAAATTAGAGCTCAATAGCGGCAAAAGATTCATTGGATAGTATCAGTCAAGTGTTTGTGTTTGAACATTCAGCATTATTTTGTCTATGTACTTCATTGGACTGTAATAAATTTCTCATGTTTGGTTATTACCTGTTGTGCCGTTATCATCATCATCTACCAGTTCAAGAATTATGTTTCATTGTGGCTTATAACATTTATAACCGTAAGGTGTTTTTCTACATAGTCGAGTGCTCCTTGCTTAGAGATTCTAATAGAATCAGATTGAGAACTCATGCTTGCCATAGTATGTGTCCATTTGAAATACTCGTGTACTTATAGGTGTCTATTCTGATACTTTTTACCAGGGATTGCATGATAAACCAGCAACTGGTGGATTTCATCACTGAGCATATAAAAACGGTGAGGACCTTATTCTATGTTATTTTTTGATCACTTTAAGAGTATCTTTCTCGGAACCTTATGTCCAACATAAACCAATTATCCGAAGCTGTAACGTCAGTGACCTTGATTGAGGCTAACTTCAACACTTGATGGTCTCAGTAACCGAGCTCATGAAATGGACTTTTGTTTTTTGGCCAAATAGTGTATCTTAGGCTTTATACATAATGGAATAAAGCAGTTTTATTTGCCAGAAGTATATTTTGTTTTATTTATCATAATACTTTTTCTGGTGCCTATGTTGCTAACTGCAGGAGAGCTGCCTGTCTGCAGTATGTGAAAGAGTGTTGGACCGGTGTCTGGCACCATCCACCATTAGTGAAGAGGGATTGGACAACATGACGATGATACTGGTGCAATTTAATAAGCCGATCAGACCTGATGCTCCTCATACATAAAAATGATGATATGCTGGGTGAGACTGAAGTTCCAAGTGATCCTTCTATCCTGCTGTAGATTTGAAGTGTGTTGTACATAGCAATATATCCTCTTGAAGGTTGTAGCGTATACATTTGGACAAATCATCATATGGCAGTGAATTAGTTGCGGGTGATCCCAAAGTTCCCATCTTTAACCCGATAGTTAGTATCGAATGTATAAAGCACTATTCATTTGGTTTACGGAGTGCTGAAGAACTAAATGGTTGACTTTACTCTTCTCATATGACATGATGACCTATGGATAAAATCGCATGATGTGTATTTTCTTAAATTGCCTGACAATGTGTTGGTTTTTGTGGAGACAAAAGTCAGATATCTTCTTTTCTTTCAAATGCAACCTTAGTGAGGAAGACTTGATTCTCGAGACCTTAAAATAAATACAATCACAAACCTTACCACACACATTAGATGTGGAATTATTTTTTTAATATTATAATATGTTCACTGTTGCAAAAAATTTCATTCAGTTGTAAGTTTAAATAGCCTCTATTACTGAGAAGTATCAGCAAAGCCAGATTTGTGGTAGAATCAACTTATTGTTTATTGAACAAGCAAACGGCACTAGAACTTTGATGCTCGAGCTCAACAAGCTATGCAACATGTGGTAGATCGAAAGCTAGGGCAGAAAGATGTGGTAGATCGAATGCTAGGGTTGCAAGTCAAGGTAGAAAGTGTAACGTTGAAAGAAACGCAGCCTCTACTCAATTCATAAATTCCAAGAAGCTTATTGTTTACCGGATTCTATATTCTATTGTGCACGCTAGAGTCACTACTAGTCTATTTGCCGTTGTGCGTTGAGCCAGCAGTAACCAGTGTTTTACTACACCATTCTATCTATATTAAAGGATAGCGATAGAATCTTCAAGGATAGCGATATTCTCTCTTCAAGGAGTCGGGGTGCGAAAGAGCAAGCAGCGGGAATAGACAAGCAAACTTCTTGTCGCCGGTGCATAAGCTGACTATGGGTGCTCTAACACTTATAGGATGGGGTGCGAGTTCCACTTGCCTGCGTGTTCTTTCGCCTAAGTGTATTAGGGGTGAGTCTTCAATCCTTTCTTTCAACCTTTCTTTCTACTGCTTGAGACTGAATTTCATGGACTTGCAACTTTCTACGGCTTTAGATACGAAACCTTCTATTTTCTACTTCTTGAGCATCTACTATACTTTCCACTTAACGAGATACCTTCTACTTGACTTGATACTCAACTGGATACTTGGGTAGAGGGGAACTAATGCGTTGGGTCACGCCAGCTTTGACTTGATCTCGCGCTCAGAAATGAGTAGGATAACTATAGCTACAACTTGATTATTGGCAAGTTGGGTAGAGGGGAACTAATGCGTTGGGTCTCGCCAGCTTTGACTTGATCTCGCGCTCAGAAATGAGTAGGATAACTATAGCTACAACTTGATTATTGGCAAGTTGGGTAGAGGGGAACTAATGCGTTGGGTCTCGCCAGCTTTGACTTGATCTCGCGCTCAGATATGAGTAAGATAACTATAGCTACAACTTGATTATTGGCAAGTTGGGTAGAGGGGAACTAATGCGTTGGGTCTCGCCAGCTTTGACTTGATCTCACGCTCAGAAATAAGTAGGATAACTATAGCTACAACTTGATTATTGGCAAGTTGGGTAGAGGGGAACTAATGCGTTGGGTCTCGCCAGCTTTGACTTGATCTCGCGCTCAGAAATGAGAAGGATAACTATAGCTACAACTTGATTATTGGCAAGTTGGGTAGAGGGGAACTAATGCGTTGGGTCTCGCCAGCTTTGACTTGATCTCGCGCTCAACCTTTAGTTCCGAACCGGGGCCGTCGTACCTCTTTCATCCGAATCTCTTTCCACTCAACATTACATACAACTAACTATCTATCGACCACCACAATTCATCTGATTCCCGGCATGCGAGAGAAGTTCTCATTCCTCTCTCATCGGCGAAGAACGGCAGCAGAACCACTTTTTCCAGGGCCACCCACATCTTATCCATCTGCCGAAAGAGGGTACCGTAAGCAATACGAGCAAGCAATCAATGCCTCCCCTGGAACCTGACCTAACAGTTGATCCCGAACCGTGGGAAGATAGCACTCTTTATCCATGGAGTATTATTCCCCAGCTTTACGTACGAGTCGATCTTTAACGAAAAGAGGAAGGTCAAAGGAAGTGTGCTTTGACCATGAGACATGTACAACCTAGTTAGCGAACAAGCAAGAGAGACGAAAACAGCTGCTGTTCTACCCCCATCTCTCTCGCATCTCTCTCCATCTTTCAGCCCTTTTACAAAGTTGACTTTTGAGGAAGGGTGAGTGCTGTTATTCATCATGCATTCATATAGAGATTTGAAATAGTCTCCTCGAGACGATTGGACTCAATATTTTGTTCTTTTCTATTGGTAATTACAATAAGCTCAATGCTTAGAGAAACATTAGGATATGATTTGAAGTACACTAATCCCACCAAATACAATTGTGCAAGTGTTCACTTGGCTCCGCTCCAACTTCTCATTCATGTGGAGCTCATGCTTCCTCTTCTCGGACCATCCTTTGCCGTCTCGTCTATCTTCTGGTCCAACTCCTTGATCCTTTCCTCGCTGAACGTGTAGGTATCCGCTCCATGTGTCGCCAACGAATGCGTGGCGTTCCTTGTGCTAGTTCGACCTGTAGGACTAATGGCAACCAGGGAGGGGAGGAGGACACCGACTCCGAAAGTGCGTTTCAAAGATTTCTTCCTCTCATCACCGAACGGTAGCGCCAACCAAGGCATGCCGGAGAAGAACTCCTCAAAGGAATCCTGATCCTTGTCCATGGAGATGTTAACCACCTCGAAAGCACTGCCCATGCGCTTGATCTTGTGATATTCCTCGATCATATGAGGAAGAAATCTACGGCATGTACCGAACCGGCGAGCCGAGAAGAAGAGAAGGATGGTCTTGCCAACAAGCTCCTTCATTATTGTTTATAATGATTCATAAATTTATATATGATATATGAGTTTCAAGCATATTATCATATCATATGAAAATATAAATATGTAACGATCGATGATATCTAGGATACAAACAACAACGTCTTATTTGAAAGTGATTTGGTGATATATATTGTTGATAGAGTAAAGCCTGTCTGCCTGCTAGTTGCTAGTTATAAGAAGCATGAGTAGCAGAAAGCACATGGATTATGCTTCAGATAGTAATCTCTATAGATAATTCGGTTGACTAGGCTCGAGCGGCACAGTTAATAATAAGGATTTGCAGCAAATTGTGTTCAATCTCTGAGTCTGCTAGTCTATCAAAATGCATCTTTATATATTTGTTTGGGCATAGTATCTCTAAGAATGTATGCTTGCAATGAACATTTGTTTGGTCTTTATATATTTGGATGTGTGAAGTTATATCCTGTATTTGCAAGTGAAAATCCAACATTGTTGTGCTTGTTAAATCCAAACTTTCGACATCTGTATCAGACATTAGGACTGCAGATGATGCTTTCATGATCCTCTCAGCTGCATTCATAAGATAGAGAAATAGAAGAGTGAAACTAGGAAGCTACACTTTAAATGAAGTTCTAGAAGTACTAATCCTTTTATTGATAAATTGGTGCACATCTAAAAGTTAACACTTGCACAATTGTATTTGGTGAGATTAGGTAAGACTATTCCTAATTTAACCCAATCTAGGCATAGTTGACACCCAAGGGACCTGATCTCACTTAGATGATCATTAATTAAATTGTCTTATATGGTTTGGGAATGCAATTCAACCTAAAATGTAGCCCCATATTAGCAAGATGGTTAAGCATCATCATCTTGTTTGCTATCGCATGAAAAAATGCATCAAGATAGTAGCTGAAGCTGATTTAGTTTTTATGTGTTGCTCTTTCTTTAATCAAGTGAATGCTTCCATTGGTGTCTATTAGGCTTAATTTTACATGCAAAAACAAGTTGCTTGACAATAAAAATATTTTACATGTAAAAATATTTTACATGCAAAATCAATAAAAATATTTTAGAAACTTTAAAACAAAAATAATGATCATCTATATATATTTTAAATTTATTTTTGAAGATTTTTAAATGCTTAAAAATCTTATATATTATTTTTACATTTTTATAATAATATATGAATATCACTAGTATATTATTTGTTATTTCTAATTATGGTTTATATTTTTTATATTTTCATAAAAAATAAAAAATAATGATCATATGAGATTTTGCATGATACTGATCATGTTTTGATCTAATGCATTTTATTCTTTGTTTCTCTCAGAATACTAAATTAAACTTTGTGAGTTAAAAGTATGATTTGTTATTTTAGTTGGAGTTAAAATCTTAAATTCACAATCTATAAATAAAAACTCATGTAATACTTTATGCATATAATGAGGAGGGAGAGATCAAAAAAAAAAAAAAACCTCAAATTAGTCCTAGAGATTATAAAATTTTAATTTAATAAGGGTTTTTAACTTTAAATCTTTTATATTTTGCTCGATACTCTCTTCTATGATTTCTTAATACCCAACATTTTATCAAGAGATTTCTCAACATGATACTAGAGAGCTTTTTGAATTTTTCTATCATTTAAGGAATTTGGGTTTATAATATTTTAGTAAAAATAGAAAAAATGTCCCAAAAAAAACACACACACACACACAATTAAGAAGAAGTTAAATAATGGATAGATAAAGCTGAAATCTTCAAACAGACGAGTTGGTAGCGTCCATTAGTTGTGGATGCTTCTTTTGAATCATTTGACATATCATATATTTAGGAAGGGAGGGAATTTAATGTAACGTGAAGTACTATTTTTTTAATAGAAATATTACATTCGATAAATTGGTCTCCTTATTTGTTGACACAAGATATAAACCTGATATAGCTACTACTGTCTCGATTTTGTGTTGAAATGGATTGTTGATTTATACGCTATTTCTCTTCTGAGAACATGGAACATATCCTTCGATTAGTACGTGCGATTATCAAGAAAAATACCTTTCGCGTCTAGTCTCGAGAGAATATCTTTTTTTTTTTTAGATCAAGAGCAACATTAAAGTTAGAAAGTTGGTCGAACTTGTTGAATCTCGTATTTTGATGATGAAACCACTTGATATATGTTAATGATTTAATCTACGTTTTGAGTGACGCAGGATACTTCGATCAGGTTGAAACAATTAAAGCAGGAAAATCATGTTGGGCCGGAGGAACATGTTAAAAGATTGGACGTCGGGCCGGTGGATCGGTCGACGTATCGACAGAAGGCTTCGGGCTGTAGATTCGGGCATCGGGCCAAAGAGAGCGGATATTGCGCCGAGGACATCGGAGTTGCGGAGACAACTGGCCGATTGGGCAATAGGCTGCAAGAGAGGACGTTGTGCCAAAGAATCGGACGAAGCGTCGAGAGACCAATGACATGCCGGACAACGTGATTAATGCTTAGTATTAATTGTCTCGATCGAAGTTTTGTTTTACGTGTGCAGGATTAACTACGATGAAAGTAAGATATGCAGCAGGAGTTGCGCCGGAGTCTAGACAATGATCACGTTGAGAGTTCGAGAGTTCGACGGAAGTTCGGACGGTCATCGGAGGTTCTGCGGGAA
>NW_027021317.1:412500-445000 GCF_036884655.1 Musa acuminata AAA Group | reverse complement strand
GAACGGAGTCTTCGAAGTCTGTTGGTTTCGCAGTCCCGGGACTACTTGATCTCCAATGATGGATCCAAGGTAATCGATGATCTCCTTGTAGGAAGAGAATTAAACTACATTCTTGATCCGCCAGCTTACTACCACCATCTAATCTACGCTAAATTGAAGCAGGTTGCCGTGTCGGATCTCGAAGGAAAGATTGTGGCTTTTTACTTCTGGATTAATATTCCTGATAAATACGGCGGTCCCGATAAGTTGACTCTGGTGCTGGCTGAAATCTATAGGAAGCTTAAGGAAGCCGGGGAGAGCTTCGAAGTTGTGCTGGTGCCATTAGAGGATGATAAATCATCCTATGAACAAGGCCTGGCAAGCATGCCATGGCTCGCGATTCCTTTCGAAGACGAGGGCTGTGAGAAGCTTGTCCGCTACTTTGAGCTCTGGCCCTTCCAATTACCAACCGTGCTTGTGATCGGTGCCGATGGGAAGATTATGCTTAAAAATTACGATAGGCTCATCTCCAAGTATGGAGTTTTAGCATGGGAAGCATTCCCGTTCTCTAAGGAGCAACTGGATTTATTGCCAGAGAAGGCAAAGGCCGCACAAACACTGGAATCTCTTCTTGTTGCTGGGGACCTCGATTATGTCATTGGGAAAGAAGGCTTGAAGGTAATGAATCGAGCATATAGTGAATCCACAGCTTGGTATTGTCAATGGCTAACCCCTCATCATTGTGTTTGACAGGTTCCAGTGAAGGAGCTTGTTGGCAAGACCATCCTCTTCTTCTTTGCAATGAGTGATTCGTTTCAATGCCAGAAATTTCTTCCCATGCTGATCGAGGCATATCACAAGATCAAGCGCATGGACAGTGCTTTCGAGGTGATCTTCGTCCCTATGGGCGGCTATATGGATTCGGGTGCTTTCGAGTTCTTCTTACGCATGCCTTGGTTGGCGGTGCCGGTGGATGATGAGAGAATAAGATCGTTGAAGAACACTTTAGAAGCTCATTACGTCAACACCCTGGTTGTCATTGGTCCTACAGGTCAAACGATCACAGAGAACGCCGCAACTTCGTTGAAGATGTATGGAGCCGATGCCTACCCGTTCAGTGAAGAGAGGATCAAGGAGGTAGAGATGGCACAGACACTGGAATCTCTTCTTGTTGCTGGGGACCTCGATTATGTTATTGGGAAAGAAGGGTTGAAGGTAATGAATCGATCATATAGTGAATCCACAGATGGGCATTGTCGATGGCTAATCTCTCATCATTGTGCTTCACAGGTTCCGGTGAAGGAGCTCGTTGGCAAGACCATCCTCCTCTTCTTCTCGATTCGTAGGTCCGGTACATGTCGCGGATTTCTTCCCCATCTGATCGAGGAATATCACAAGATCAAGCGCATGGATAGTGCTTTCGAGGTGGTCAACATCTCGATGGACAAAGATCAGGATTCCTTTGATCAGTTTTTCTCTGGCATGCCATGGTTGTCGCTGCCGTTCGGTGATGAGAGGAAGAAATCTTTGGAACGCACTTTCGGAGTCGATATCCCCTACCCCTCCCTGGTTGCCATTGGTCCTACAGGTCGAACTATCACAAGGAACGCCATGTATTCGTTGGCGACCCATGGAGCCGATGCCTACCCGTTCAGCGAAGAGAGGATCAAGGAGTTGGACCAGAAGATAGACGAGATGGCAAAGGGATGGCCTGAGAAGAGGAAGCATGAGCAACACAAGCATGGGAAGTTGGAGTGGAGCTGCCTGCACGGCCTGTATAGGTGTGGTGACTGCCACAAGATTGGAAGTGGATGGTGCTACTTGTGCTCCATGTGCAGTTTCGGTCTCCACCCCAAATGTGCACTGAAGGAGGAGAAGAAGGAAGAGGAAGAACATGATGAAGGATCTGAGTGTGATGGAGAGGTTTACAACGATTTCGAAGATTCTGAAGATTCCGAAGATTCCGAAGATTCCGACGATTATGAAGATTCTGAAGATTCTGAATAAGATTATGTAATGCAATGGTGTTTGTGTTTTGATGGGAAGAGCTTTAGATCGATGCAATGAAAGTAGCGGACTTATGACAGTCTGCAACTCGCAACATTTTTTGTTGATAGAGAACAATCAGATCAGTAAAAATCTGACGAAAATCTTTTCTTATTTGCTCCATATGATCAATCAAGCTTCATAATAACAACACCAATTCAACAAACATATTTGAGCCACAAATACCAAAGAATAAGAATGTATAATTCATGGCAACAAAGACGAGAAAACATTGAACTGTATGTTCTTCTATACCAAGGAACATTAATAACACATACATTGGTTTAACCAGAAGTATTCAAATTGGCACATGATTTCAATTGTTTTGGATGTCAACCATGATTTCTTCTATTTGATATATCAGAAAACTGGGAAGCGAGGAAATACAATCTCAGGGGAAGTACATTTTCTTTTAATAGAAACTTTACAGTTGATAAATTGCTTTCCTAATTTGTTGACGCAGATATGAACCTGATACAGCTGCTGCTTCCCCGATTTTGTGTTGCACTGGATTGCTGGTTTATACCCTATTTTCCTTATGAGGATATCGAAGATATGATTCTTTTTATACTTACGGTTATTAGGAAAAATACCTTCCGCCTTTAGATAAGAGAGAATATCAACTGTTTCCTTGAGTTTGAGGGCTGCTGTGAAGTAAGAAACTTGATCGAACCTGGACATGGAACACGTGCCATGCTTATCCCATTCATGACGCCAAAATGAGTGGCCATCGCTACTAGGACAACGAAAACTATGCCAATGTTTAATCATCTCGCCAATCAAAGGGTTCATCTACAATCAAAGACAACGAAAAAAAAAAACGATGAACGACTCACACTCTCATTTTGCAAGGTAACTTTACGATAGAGTAGTCTGTGTCAGAGCTAAACATACCTTACGTCGGTTGTATTTAGAAGCTGATGGCATATTCTTGTCACAAGATGGAATAATTCCATTGCGAAAAGCAGGCCAAAGGCCATGGATGGTAAAATTTTTTTCCGGATACCCCGTACTCATAGGACAGCAACGGTTGACGTTGCAAAATGATCCAGGCCACTAGATGTTTCAAATCAAACGATCAATATAGAGAAGAACAACAAGATAAAGAAAAAATTAGACTTACCTGAAGAACTAAGTGAAAATAATCATAATTGGACGCAGCAGTGGTGGAGAAAACCAGCAAGAAAGCAATGGTGGAGAAAACCAACAAGAAAGGGAGGACGAGAGGTGTCATGCTTCGGCGAGTTAGGCTTTTGGGCACGTCGGAAGGCTTCTCCTTTTCTGTATATGATCATCACAAGATTGCATAAACATTACCGGTTAGCATGCCTAAGGTGGGTTTAATTAATTATCTACAAAATAGATACATAATTGAAAGAGAAAGAAGAAACAAAAAAACTCAGGGTAGGTTTAATTATCTATAATTATCTATAGGTCATATGCATGTGCTGCAGAGTGAAGATGATAGCTAAAGTACATGTTTCTTTCTATGCATAGAGATATTCTTCTGCAGAGAGAAAATAGTCGATCTCTCCTAGAAATAGAGAAAGACAGTTGGCTTTGAATCATCAAAGATTGAACTCCCGCAGGAGCTGCTCCATGAGAAGAGAAGCTTTGATCGTTTGGACCGTGCCACTTGACTATTGCTGTCCTCTACATCTGCAATAGAGCCTCACAAAGAAGAATTATCATCATTCATGATGAGAGCTTTCTTCGATGCATAGCCAATCTTTTTCCCATTGTTCTGGCTCTTGAGCTACAGTAAGGTCGATTCCAAACTAGAATTTGATGGTTTGATCAGACCTTTGACACAAAGCTTGATCTTTGATCAATCCTCATGAAGAAGCCAGGCTTGACTACAATATAAACCCCTAATGCAAGGAAATTAATTGTGCCCTATGCTGCCTCTCTAGTTAGAATAGCTGTTCTGATTAGGTAAAAGATTGCTAGAAAAAATTGATGAGAAAGACCCTCAAATGTTAAGAAATAAGTGTAAATTCTAAAGATCTACAAGGACACTGGATATGTATTCCATAGGTCTATTTTATGTGAAAGGTACAATTAATAGCCCCCCCGCATAGGTTTTGTGTTTCAATTAATTGGGTTTTGTTGCTAGATTAAATTTCATAAGGTGTGTTGTTGATGCATATATATATATATATATATATATATATATATATATATATATATATATATATATATATATATATATATATATATATATATATATATAATGATATATGGTTATAAAAGTTCATTAGTATGCTATAATTTTTATATATGCATATAAATATTTTAAATTATTCTGACGTATAAATTTATCTATTGATTTTGTATATACTATGTTATTGGGTTATGCTTGCTAAAGAAATTAAAGATAAGGTATTTACCGTTAAATGTATTATGCTCACCTAAATAAAGCTATAAAAACTTATACTTACCGAGTGATTATCTACTATATATTCTATTTTGTATGTGAGGATACTAGTAGTCCATCCAAGTGATTTGGTATGGAAATAAGCATGTGTGAGCCCATGCCAATATAAATATGAACGATGACTTATGAATATTTTTATATGTATAAAATTTGGACTTTGTATTTTTCTTTTAGTTAGATATTATAATTATATATAAATATTCAAATTACTATATACAAGGAAAAGTTTATTATTTTATTTAGTAAATTAGCATATTTTATTTTAAAGATTGTTTACTTTTAGTCATTCATATAGGGCTCGTGTAGAACTAGAAGTAGATTGTTACACCACCCCCTTCACACAATTAATGTAGTCATCCTGATTATTTCCATTCATTTATAATTTAAAATTACCTTAATTAGATCTTCCTTATTTGTATTGATCCATTTGTTTGTTTGTGCAATATGATTAAGGAAATAATTAAAAAATTTATGACTAAGAAAATATCTAAATTCTATTTTCTTATTGGTTTGGGCAAGTTAAGAATTAAATTTATTTATTTATTTATTTATTTATTTATTTATATAAAAAGTGATTTTTAAAAATTTCCTTAGGGGAAATCTTCTCCTCCTAATGGCTTTGCTCCTCTTCCTTCCCGAGGAGGTCAGGCTCCTATTTTATTTATCACTAGTGGAGAGGAGTCTAGCAGTGGGAAGATAGAGGGAACTCCATTTCAAATAAGGTATATCTTCTATCTTTTATCAATTTATTATATATATATAAATATTAGTCAAATGATATTAAGGTTTATAAATTTTGAATTATATATAAAAAAAATTTAAAAATTAAAATTATCCTCTCTGTAGCTGCAGTTGCATTCATAAGAAATAGAAGAGTGAAACTAGGAACCTGCACTTTAAATGAAGTTCTATAATTACTAATCCTTTTATTGATAAATTGGTGCACATCTAAAAGTAAAAACTTGCACAATTATATTTGATGGGATTAGGTTAGATTATTCCTAATTTAATTCAATATAGGCATAGTTGACACCCAAGGGACTTGATCTGACCTAGATCATTAATTAAATTATCTCCGATTTGATGTGATCTGGGGATGCAATTCAACCTAAAATGCAGCCCCATTTAGCAAGATGGTTAAGCATTATCATCTTGTTATTGCATCAAGATAGTAGTTGAAGTTGATTTAGTTTTTATGTGTTACTTTTTCTTTAATCAAGTTGAAAACACTAATCAAGAATCAAAATTTATAAATCTGATAAATCAAACTCGAGAAAGAACGAACAGAACACAATTGAGAGGGAAACTAGAGGAGAAGAGAGAGATCGGCGTACCTCTAAAGGGCAGAAGATTGCACAAGGAGGAGAAGAGAGAGATCGGCGTTCCTCCACGTTATAGAGCTCATATATATATCATGCAGCGTTCGCTCTTATGGAAAATTATTCCCCGTTAAGTTCTAGAAAGTGTCATTATTTTCCATTATGATGAAATTATTCCCCGTTAAGTTCTAGATTCCCCGTTAAGTTCTAGAAAGTGTCATTATTTCCCATTATGATGTATATTTTTATCATACGACACATTCTTTTCTTATATTTTAGAGATTTTATATTGAAAATGGGTATTTTTGTATTCATTTCCAAATCGATATAATAAGTTATTACCTTATTGCATTAGCAGAGGTTGACTCGCTACTCTGGGCTTGAAGACAAGACTGATTTCTTAGTTGTTTCCGCCACCTTTTCGTGATTCGCCCTCTCTCTTTCTCCGGGGTCGCTGAAGTTATGAGAGTCGGTTCAGGGAGAGTTCAGTTGGTGCAGGCGCAATAAGCAAGACGTGTTAACGTAAGAGTCACTTCATGCCCGATGGTGAAATCCACATACACGTGTCCACAAATCAACTATCCCCATTGATAAGGGTAAAAATGGCGATGTAATGCGCCATGACGTCAGTCATACCTGGGCGACGTCCTGCCCGAGGAAATGCGTATTAACGCCAACTTGATATGCGCCAGCGTCACTCGCTCCCAGACAACGACTGAATCGTCTGACCCCGCGCGCTCGGCCGAGGTAGAGGGGGACGTCGGCCGAAGCTCGCCCATACCCTATGACAGTTCGGTTCTCCACGCAACCCCAGTGGCGATGTCAGACGCCATCGGAGGTACAGTCCTACTCCTGCTGGAAGCCACATCAGGTAACATCAAACTCATCTATAAATACCCCAGAGTTCTAAACGAACAAGGGGAGAAAAGACAAGCACAACGCACTCGGAGGCATCTCTTCCTCCAAAACCTTCTCCACATCGCTGACTTGATCATCGGAGGGGTCGGGCCGAGCTTCCGACCCGACCTGTGTGCAGGTGCGAGACGACGTCGCCTCTTCCCGATGCTGCCTCAAGGGACGCCACGTAAGATCCCCGCCATTCGGACCCCCCGAACAAGCCGCGTCGGCCCCAAGGCCACGGCTAAAAAAGTTGTTTACACCAACAGATTGGCGCTAGAAGGAGGGCCTGTCCGAATGTCGAACGATCTGCGAATCCACTCTGACGAACCCGTGGCTGTCGGGCCGCCCACGATGACCACTCCGGGGGAACACCCCCCACACGATGGATCCCGAGACGAACATCTCGCCGCAACGTCAGAACGCTAATGACGGTTGTTCAATGACCCGGGCTTGTCACCTCCCGATGGCGCACACACAGGCCCATCGCCGGTATCATCCGAGGCCTTTCACGACCTCGCTCATCAAGTCCGAGCTCTGACGGGCATGGTGCAGACCATCATCCCGCTCGTCTCCCAACCGACACCCCCGCATATGACCCGACCTTTGCAACAACAGGAGGCCCCCACTAGGACTCATGTGCCACTTCCCGAGCTCCCCACTCCGCCTCAGAATCCGATAGCCCAGCCCGGGAACCGGGAGGCGGAAGACACGGCGAGTCGCCCCGAGCCCGACGCTCCATCTGCCGACTCGACAAATGCCCTGCGGGCCCAGTTGCGCCTCGTTAGTCAACGACTCGACGAAGTACAATAGGAAGTCTGTAAGTCAAAAGGAGAGCTCGGGGCGGACGGATAGCAAGGATCCCCGTTCGTCCCCGAGATACAAGATCAAGCGATTCCCCCGCATTTCCGGCTCCCTTCGCTGGATCCATATGACGGCACCGCTGACCCAGCGGACCATGTTGTCGCTTTTCACACCCAGATGGCGCTATATGGGACTTCTGACGCCTTGATGTGCAAGACATTCCCAACAACCCTACGGGGGCCAGCCCGCGTGTGGTACAGCGACCTGAAGGTCGGGACCATCGCCTCCTTCGACCAACTTGCCAGAAGTTTCGAGCTCACCTTCCTGGCTTACGCTCGACCAAAGCCGTCTATGGCGTTGCTCCTCGGACTCAACCAAAGGGAGGACGAGCCCCTCTCTCATTTCGTGAACCGCTTTACGACACAAATTCGGGGACTGTCCGACACTCACCCCTCTCTGTTGATACAGGCATTCATGGTAGGCCTGCGGCCTTCCAGGTTCTTTTGGTCTCTTGTGGAGCGACCCCCCACCGCGGTGCCCGAAATGCTTCAGCATGCAAGCCAATTTATCGCCGTCGAGACATGGATGGCCGGGAGGCGGGAGGAGCACAAAAAGGTTAAGTCGGAGCCGCCCCAGCAGCAACAACCCGCCGCGTCCCGGCATAAGATGGACAGACCCGACCCAAGGCCTCCTCTCCCTGCCTTGAACTCGTCCCGAACAGAAATATTACTCCACATAAGGGAGAAGGGACTACTCAAAGATCCTCACCCGATGAGGAGCCCGCAAGAGCTTGCAGACCGATCAAAATATTGCCGCTTCCATCGGCAGCATGGGCATGACACCGAACAGTGTCGTGAATTGAAAAAGCAGATCGAGGAACTCATTCGTAGAGGGCATCTTGGCTAGTACCTTCGACCGGACAAGGAGCTGTCGCCACGCCCAGAGGGCCCCATCGAGCGACACGTCGACTTAATAGCTGGCGGTCCTACATCTGGCGGAGGTTCCATGACGGGAAGAAAGGCATACGCCAGAGCCGCCCAGACCGAAGCTCCCAGACACGGGCTTGAGCCCGAGATCACTTTCCCGACCGGAGCCTCCGAACAACCCGAGCATGACGACGCGCTTGTGATATCGGCCAGGATCGCCAATGCACAAGTAAGAAGGATCATGGTCGATACCGGAAGCTCAGCCGACATACTTTACTTCGACGCCTTCCAGAAGCTCGGCTTGGCTAGGGAGAATATGAAGCTGATGTGCTCGGCGCTCACTGGATTTATCGGGGATTCAATCTCGCCGCTGGGGGCTATCACTCTGCCCTTAACCTTAGGGGCCCTGCCAAGGTCGAAGACAGTAATAACCACTTTTCTAGTGATCGACCTCCCCACCGCGTACAACGCCATCCTCGGCCGACCAACCCTCAACAAGGTCAGAGTCGTCGTCTCAACTTACTACCAAACTATCAAGTTCCCAACTCACGCCGGGGTCGGGGAAGTCACGAGAAGCCCCCGAGAGTCCAGGCACTGCTACCTGACCGTCGTCTCGTTACACAAGAGGGCAAGGGTCGAACCACCGCTGGAGGATCCTAGGGAGACGAAGAACCGACCCCCCATCCCGAGCCAAGGGGATCCACCGTCGACGTACCACCGCTAGAAGCTCGGCCTGATCAGACGGTCAAGATCGGTTCGGAGCTGCCCGAGCGGGAACGAAAGCAGCTCGTCGGCCTCCTGCGGGAAAACGCCGACATCTTCTCCTGGTCCCCATCTGATATGACGGGCGTCGATCCGGAGGTTGCACAACATCGCCTCAACATTTCGCCTGATGCTCGCCCGGTAAAACAGAAACCCAGACGGCAGGCCCCTGATCGGCAACTCGCCATACGAGGAGAAGTGGGCCGACTCTTAGCGGTAGGCTTCATAGAAGAAGCCAGGTACCCACAATGGCTATCCAATGTAGTTCTCGTGAAAAAATCCAATGTGCGTTGATTACACCAGTCTCAACAATGCATGCCCAAAAGACTACTACCCCCTTCCGAAGGTCGACCAGTTGGTCGACGCGACGGTTGGACACGCCCACCTCTCCTTTATGGACGCCTTCTCGGGATACAACCAAATCAGAATAGTGCCCGAAGACCAAGAGCATACAGCCTTTCTCACCGACCAAGGGGTATACTTTTACAAGGTCATGCCTTTCGGGTTAAAAAATGCTGGGGCAACATACCAGAGAACAGTGAACAAAATGTTCGCCTATCAGATCGGGCGGAACATGGAAGTTTACGTGGACGACATGATTGTAAAAAGCCAAGAGGCGGGAGCCCACCTTGCCGACCTGACCGAGGCATTCGCCACACTGCGCAAGTTCGGCATGCGACTGAACCCCGCGAAGTGTGCTTTTGGCGTCACCTCGGGGAAGTTCCTCGGGTTCATCATTCACGAAAAAGGAATTGACGCCAACCCAGAGAAGGTCCAGGCAATCATCAACATGCAGTCGCCTCGGACGATCAAAGACCTGCAGCGCCTCAACGGGAGGCTCGTCGTCATGTCTCGTTTCCTCGCCCGGTCGGGCGATCGCTGCCTCCCCTTCTTCAGGGCGCTAAAGAGCCCAAAGAATTTTCAGTGGACGGCGGAGTGCGAGGAAGCCTTCAAACAAATAAAGCAGACCTTGGCCAACCTCCCCCGGCTTGCCTCAGTTTCTCCCGGTGAGAAGCCGGGCCTCTACCTGGCTGCCTCCCAGCACACAGTCAGTTCCATTCTGATCAAAGAAAATTCCGACGAACAGCTTCCGATCTACTATGTCATCCATGTCCTAAGCGGGCCCGACGAGCATTACCTGCCGATTGAGAAGCTCGCGCTCGCGCTTGTGCTGTCAACCCGGAAGTTACGCCCCTATTTCCAGGCTCACCCGGTGGAGGTCATCACCGACCAACCGCTTCGGTAAGTCTTATCTAAATTTGATGTTGCAGGGTGGCTCCTCAAATGGGCGGTGGAGCTCAGCGAACATGACATACGATACGTGCCCAGGACCGCCATTAAAGTCCAGTCCGTGGCCGACTTCATCGCTGAATTAACCCAGGTCGCGGACGGGGATCTCGTGCAACCTCCCGAAGCATGGGTCCTACACGTGGACGGATCAACCAATTCAAAGGGTGCCGGCGCAGGGCTTGTGCTGCTAGCTCCCGACGGACGCTTGTTCGAGCGCTCCCTCCGCTTTGGGTTCTAAGCCACCAATAACGAGGCAGAATACAAGACGCTCCTGGCAGGACTCGGGTTGGCCCTCAAAATGCAAGTGGCTACCATACATGTCCTCACCGACTCACAGCTAGTAGCCGAGCAACTCAGCGGCGGATACGAGGCTCGGGACCCAACCATGGCAAAGTACCTAGCACAGGTGAGGAACCTAATCGCCAAATTCCCTCATTTTACATTATCTAATATTCCGAGGGAAGAGAACGGGCGGGCCGACGCGCTAGCTAGGCTGGCGTCAAGGCCGGCCTCTGAAGCCCGGCCCGAGGTCGAGGAGCTCCCCACCCGTGCATTCGAAATAGCAGCCGCGGCCTCAGGCAGCATGCCGACCACATGGGTACATGAGCTACTACGCTTTAAACGAGACGGGACCCTTCCTCCCGATGAGGTTGCGGCTCGGCACCTGCGTCGTACGCATGCGTGGTACTCCGAGGTGAGTGGACGTCTCTATAAGCGGTCCTTTACATACCCCCTCCTACGATGTTTGGAGCCCGACGAAGCTCAGACGGTTCAGGCCGAGATCCACGAGGGAGTCTGCGGGGAACACATCGGCGGGCGAACCCTGGCACACAAAATACTTCGCTAAGGTTACTACTGGCCGACCATGTGCCGGGACGCGAAGGCTTATGTGCAGCGGTGCAGTTCTTGCCAAAAACACGCCCCAGCAGTCGGCGGTCCCACTCACCCCATCGATTATGCATGGCCATTCGCGCAGTGGGGTTTGGACCTGCTCGGACCCTTCCCGCCAACCGCAGGTCAGCGGAAGTACATCATCGTGGGAGTGGATTTTTTCACGAAGTGGGTTGAGGCCGAACCGTTGGCGACGATAGCGGAGCGTCAAATTGAAAAGTTCGTGTGGAGGAACCTGGTGACCCGGTTCGGCCTGCCCAAAACCATCATTACTGATAACGGGCCTTAGTTCGCCGGTAGAAGATTCCGGCAATTCTGTGACAGCCACGGTATCAAGTTAAGGTTCAGCTCGGTGGCTTACCCTCAGATGAACGGGCTAGCGGAGGTAACCAATCGGTCCATTCTAGACGGGCTCAAAAGAAGGGTGTCCGTAGCCCGATCGGCCTGGACGGACGAACTCCCAAGCGTCTTATGGTCATTACGCACCACCCCCAAGATCGCGATTGGAGAGTCCCCCTACAGCTTAGCGTTCGGAACCGAAGCTATCCTGTCGCCCGAGGTAGCCATTGCCACCCTTCGAGCAAGAAACTATGATGAGGAAACCTCAAACGAAGGACTTCGAGCCAGCCTCGACATGCTCAAGGAGCGACGCGCCGATGCGCACTTAAAGGCTCTCTCGTATAAAAGAGCTGTTGCAAAGGTCTACAATAGGAAGGTACGACCCCGACCAATTAAGTTAAACGACCTAGTCCTGCGCAAGACCGAGGTCAGCGACTCGACCCGAGCAAGGGGGAAGCTGGCTCTCAAATGGGAAGGACCTTAACGGGTCGTCGAGGTAATCCAACCGGGTACGTACCAACTCGCGACAATGGAGGGTTCTTCTTTGCCGAGAACATGGAACGTCCAGAACCTTAAGAAGATTTTCGTCTGAGAAAGAAGAAGCTTTTTTTTCTTTTTCGCCTAGTGAAAGAAGAAGCTTTTCGTCTAAAAAAGAGGAAGTCTTTCGTCCAAGGAAAAAGAAATTTTTCTTTCGAAGAAGAAGAAGCTTTTTCCTAGGGGAAGAAGAAGAAGACGAGCAAATACACGAGAGAAGAGAAAACCTTCTTTTATTTCAAGAAAAAGACAACTTACAAGACTTGACCTCGACTTACAGGACTTGACTCCGACTTACAGGACCCTACCCCCGACCCACAGACCGACCAACATCTCGGAGACAAAACACTCCTCTCATTCCTGCGGGGGGTCCGGCCGGTCGTCGAAAGGAACGTCCTCGGGCATATCCACCTCAAGATCCTCGGGATGGGAGGTAAAGGGATCCTCCTCCACCTCGAGGCCTGGGTGGCGCGAATGGAAGCGGGCCGTGGCGATCCGATATCCATATTTAAAAGAAACCCGCCCCGTACACGCCAGCCCGAGTTCGAACCCCTCGGACTTCTTGTAAGTCGCTATTAATTCTCGGTCCTTCTTGGGTCGGAGACGAGCCTCCTCGGTAAGCGCCTCAGAAGCCGCCCTCGCCTCCACCTTCGCCTCCTCTAGTTTTTTGCTAAGGGTGCCCGCCTCCGTCTTCAACAAATGAAGCTCGGTCCGCTCTAGCCTTATAGTTTTTTAGAGGTCGTTATTCATGGTCTTGGACGCCTTGAGCTCCGACTTGAGACGGGCCGCCTCCGCCTCCGCTTCCGCCGTGCGCTTCCCAGCAGCCGCCATGGCCTCCAGCCCAGCTCCGGCTCGAGCCTCCTCGACCTGTCGGTGAAGCTCGGCGTTGCGCTTGATAAGGTCCCCAATGACCCGGCCGGCGTCGCGCACCCTGTCCATCAGGGCCGTCGCGTAATGGAGACCCTATAGGAAAAAAGTCGGGTCAGGAATAACAGCGTCAGGGGAGCAGCCTCAAGGTGGGAGGAGAAGCATTTACCCAAACCAAGGACTTGGCAGACTTATCGAGGAGAGCCCCCGAGGGCTAAGTGTACAGATCCCGAGCCACGTCGGGATGTAGAGCCCCTCGGAGAAAGGCCGCGGAGGAGTCCCCTCCGACCCACACCTTGTCCCCCCGGGACAGACCTCCCCAGCGGGCAACCAAGGGATCGCCTGCCTCCCCGGTCGCAATCTCGCCCACCATTCGCGCCAGGAACGGCTCCTCGTCCCTGGTAGTTAACCGGCACAGGTCGCGCACGCTGGGAGGGCGAGGGCCCTTCCCAGCCACCTGTTGGCTGGACCCGGCCTCACCTCGAGAGGGACCCGCTTCAGTCCCCGCGGGAGCCGCTGCCTTCGCCTTCTTCCGAGGGCGCACGGCCTCGACCTACAGGGGAGCGCCCTCCGAGCCGGGCAGCGGGTCGACCGACGTCGCTGAAGGCAGAGTCGGAGGCGCCTGACCGCCTAGGAGTGATCGGAGATTCACCATCTATACAGAAAACGGGGAAAGCGTGTCAGCACCAAGATTAAGCCCTGGCATGTCCGAACTGAAACACTACTAACGTACCCCGAGGCATCGAACTAAGGCCCGCCTCGACCGGCCACCACTTGGTCATGCTCCAGAGGACCTAGGAGCTGGGGAGAACCTCTTTGAGCCTCCCCAGATCTCGGCACTCTGCCTCGCTCAGGGTCGGAACGGTATTATCGATCGCCTTTGCGGACCACCGTACTCCGAAGCCCCAATCCCTTGCCCGACTAACATAAAAGAATCTCTCCTTCCACCCTTTGTTGTTAGAAGGCCCCCCCCCCCCCCCCCCCCCCCCCTCCAACTCGGAACCCTTCCCGGGTGGATAGAAAGTATCCCCCGAGCCCCTTGGAGAGGCGATAACAAGAACGAAACAGGTTGAGGGTGCTAGTCATAGGTGCCCAGCAAGCCAATCACGTGAGTGATGGCACGTGTGACTTGATACAGAATCTTTTTGCTTATTATATTTTGGCTTATATCACTTTATAACTATTGCATATATATATATATATATATATATATATATATATATATATATATATATATATATATATATATATATATATATATATATATATATATATATATATATATATATATATATATATATATATATATATATATATATATATATATATATATATATGTCTTGGATTTGTGCAATGGGAATCGGATCGTGATGAGATCACGATAATGAGATCGATTCACCTTTAAACAAATATCCTAAATAATCTCGGTCATAGGTTACTCGAGAGGGATATCGTGATAACCGGACAGACTGGTGTGCTGTATACCCGTCTATATGATGGATGCAGTTGGTCTCATAGCTGCTCGTGTAGGGACACTAAGGATACAATACAGGTGCTCATTGGAGAATGAGTTCACTGATTGATCCGCTTACGGAATGCTGGATTGTTGATGATGCCTTATTGTCAGACAACAATTCCGTAGTCCTAGTGGTGTATCTGGTCCTTAGACTTGAGACACCAAGGATGTCCTGTATGAGTGCTCCACTCTTTAATACCAGACTTATAGGTTTGGCTGTCCCAGATCTAGTACAACTGGTTATTGGGAGTGGTAGTCGACCTTACGAGGGCTATTGAGTGTCAATAGAGGATCATCCACTCTCGGCGTCATGAGAGGAATATCTCATATGTTCTTGCCTAGACAAATCCCTGGCCAGGGTCATTCGGGTTGAGAGAGAAAGAGTTCTCCCGGAGAATCCGATTATAGCGAGACTCGAGTAGAAACCGTATGGGTCTGACAACACCATGCTCGATATACGGTCTCTGGGATATTAGATGGATGAGGGATTATAGGTACACGGTAACTAAGGACAAACAGGTCCAATGGATTGGATTCCCCTGTATCGTTTGGGGACTACGGCGTAGTGGCCTAGTACGTCCATAATCGATGAGTCGAGTGAATTATTACAGAGATAATAATTCACTGAGTTAGAAGGAGTTCTGACAGGTATGACTCATGGCCAGCTCGATATTGGGCCTAGAGGGTCACACACATAGGCATTGCGATGAGTAGAGGTTCGGATATGAGATATCCGACGGAGCCCTTGTCTTATTGGATGCAGATCCAATACCCACTAGGGGAGGACCCATTAGGGTTTGACAGGGGGCCTCTATAAATAGGAGGGATTCAGAGCCTCATAGGCTAGAGTCTTTGCTTGCCTTTCCTATTCTCCTCTCCCTCTCCACCTCAAAGCAGGCTTGGAGTTTTAAGGAGCGTCGTCGCAACCCTGCTGTGTGGATCACCGCTAGAGAGGAGGACGCTTGACCTCCTTCACCCTCTCCTAAGGATCTGCAAGGAAACATGGATATACGATCTCCTTTGGTAACACAATCTACTCTATACGCAGTTTTAAGTTTCGTGGATTTTACGCACAAATCTTCGCACGACGACGAACATCTATTTGGGAATCGGGGATTTTGTTTTCTTGTTCTTCCGCTACGCATGTGATGTCGCCCCCAAGATTTCCCAACAGAGGGTGGGGGTGATTTTGGCGTAGTGACATTCCCCTAGGAACACCACCAGGTAACGCCAGGAGTTCGGCGCCACCTGGGACGGCGAAATTCGCCAGAAGGAAATACAAGACACGATTAGTGGGTGAAGAGGAAAGTGCAGACTCACCTCCAGGGCGTCTAGGGTCAGCGCGAAACCCTGCGGAACCGGGTCATACGCCCGTTGTCCCGGTTCAGGGGCACTAAGGATGTGGTCCTCCGGGATACTATAGTGCTCCCGGAGTCCCCCCAACAGTGACCCACTCACGGTGGAGTCATCGTCGTGCGGCCACATCAAGGCCTCCAGGGCCCGCGTCGCCTCCCCATCAGAGGATTCCACGGGAGACGTCGGAGGACGTCCCCCCTCAGCTACATGGGAAGGGGAAGAAGGAGGGGGAGAAGAAGATAACATCTCAACTGACCTTAACGGAGAGGAGCTACGAGGAAAGGAAGGACGACCCAGGAAGCGGGGAAGAAAACGGAAAAGGGGACGACAGGACCTGAAGAAGGAGACTCTGCGACAAAAGATAAAATCGAAGCCGGGCATCCGCTATTTAAAGGAGATATCCTGCCAGAACTAGTGCCCGTTCGCCTCCCGAGAATGGGCGGCAGCCCACCCACGCACATGCATAACCGTCACGTCGCGTCAGAAATGCCAAAAAATGCTCCGCCTTAATGAAAGCCTGATGTGGCAGCCCCGCTGAAGCAACAGCGCACTGACGCCTCGATCTCAACGCCCGAAAGCGTGTGGTAAAAGCAACCCGCTCCCCCTAAGAAAATAAGTAAAAAACGGTAGTTCTCCACCCCCGCTACTACTAAATGGACAAGGAGGGAAAATGGCACGAGCAGCTTCTCGGCTCCATACTCTCCGAGACACACCTGCGTGGCCTGCCCGCTTGCGTCGTGCTCCTTGGCTTCGTGCTTCCCGAGACACACCTGCGCGGCCTGCCCGCATGCATCGTGCTCCTCGACTCCATACTCTCCGAGACACCCCTGCGCGGCCTGCCCGCCTGCGTCGTGCTCCTCGGCTCCATGACCCCCGAGTCCACCTCTACTCGGCCTGTCCGACTAAGTCGTGCTCCTCGGTTGCATGTTACTCGGGACCACGCCTACGCGTTCAGCCCACCTGCGCCGTGCTCCTCGGCTGCGTGTTACCCGAGACCACACCTGCGCAGCCTGCCTACCTACGTCGTGCTCCTCGATTACACGTTGCCCGAGACCACGCCTGCGCGACCTGCCCGCCTGCGCCGTGCTCCCCGGTCGCATGCTCTCCGAGACCCCGATCTCTGCTCGGCTTCCCGATTGAGTTGTGCACCTCGGCCGCATGTTGCCCGAGACCACACCTACGCGGCCAGCCCGCCTGCGTCGTGCTCCTCGGCTCCATGCTCCCCGAAACCACACCTGCGCGGCCAGCCCACTTGTGTCGTGCTCCTTGGCTCCATGTTCCGTGAGACCACACCTACGCGGCCTGTCCGCCTGCGTTGTGCTTCTCGGCTCCATACTCTCCGAGACACCCCTGCGCGGCCTGCCCACCTGCGTCGTGCTCCTCGGCTTCATGACCCCCGAGTCCACCTCTGCTCGGCCTGTCCGACTGAGTCGTGCTCCTCAGTTGCATGTTACTCGGGACCACGCTTGCGCGTTCAGCTCGCCTGCGCCGTGCTCCTCGGCTGCGTGTTGCCCGAGACCACACCTGTGCGCCCTGCCCGCCTGCGTCGTGCTCCTCGGTTACACGTTGCCCGAGACCACGCTTGCACGACCTGCCCGCCTACACCGTGCTCCCCGATCGCACGCTCTCCGAGACCCCGATCTCTGCTTGGCTTCCCGATTGAGTTGTGCACCTCGGCCCCATGTTGCCCGAGACACACCCGCGCGGCCAGCCCACCTACGTCGTGCTCCTCGGGTCTGCGGAACCAGCCCACCTGAAGAAAGAAGCCATGCATCGGACCCCCTGCGTACGACAACCGACGCATAACTCCTTTCGGGGGGGGGGGGGGGAATATGATAAGGGTAAAAATGGCGATGTAATGCGCCATGACGTCAGCCATACCTGGGCGACGTCCTGCCCGAGGAAATGCGTATTAACGCCGACTTGATATGCGCCAGTGTCACCCGCTCCCAAACAACGACTGAACCATCTGACCCCGCGCGCTCGACCAAGGTAGAGGGGGACGTCGGCCGAAGCTCGCCCATACCCTGCGGCAGTTCGGTTCTCCACGCAACCCCAGTGGCGATGTCAGACGCCATCGGAGGTACGGTCCTACTCCTGCTAGCAGCCACATCAGATAACATCAAACTCATCTATAAATACCCCAGAGTTCTAAACGAACAAGGGGAGAAAAGACAAGCACAACGCACTCGGAGGCATCTCTTCCTCCAAAACCTTTTCCACATCGTTGACTTGATCGTCGGAGGGGTCGAGCCGAGCTTCCGACCCGACCTATGTGCAAGTGCGAGATGACGTCGCCTCTTCCCGACACTGCGGTAAAGCTCTCCACCCGACGCGACATCCCGACCCGACCACCCGCCGGGAGATCTCAAGGGACGCCACACAAGATCCCCGCCATTCGGACCTCCCCGAACAAGTCGCGTCGGCCCCAAGGCCACGACTAAAAAAGTTGTTTACACCAACACCCATCAAGGTTTCAGGGGTGATTTAGTCTTGTCAACAGGCAGAGTCAAAATAATTCACGCACCCAGAGTCCCGCATGGCTGAATATAACTAGAGATGAGACGTGGAGCGCATGAGAGAGATGGGTGCGAGGGTGAGTCATTTAGTGCGACGTGTAGCAGACAAGAAATATTTATCTGGGGGCAAAATAAAAGAAAGGATTTCCCCACCGGTTAATTTGAGACAGAAGTCTGCCCTCGTTATTGTTGGAGGTTATACTGAGCTTCTTGCGGACCGATCGTTTTCCTCCAATTGTATAGCAGGTATGATTTGCGAGTAGATTATCAGATGTAAGAAAAAGATTTTTATGATGAAGTTGCGGCCACATAGATCACATTTGGACCGACTTCCCCCGTTCCTATTTGTCGTAAACCCAAACCCGCACGTACCAAATAGCCTGTCTCTCTCTCTCTCCGGTCTTTGCACACTGTATTTGGTCGGTTCCTCCGCCCTCCAACTTGGAGCTGCGAATTCGATCTCGCCTTCCTTCGTTTTGCACCCGCGGCGCCCGGATTCGAGCCGGGCCGTCGAAACCCTAGCGCCCCCCCCCCCCTCCGCCCCAAACTTTGGGCGCCGGAGCGGAGGGCGATGGCGGCGGAACTGGGGCAGCAGACGGTGGAGTTCTCCGCCCTTGTGCGACGAGCCGCGGAGGATTCCTACCTCGCCCTCAAGGAGCTGGTGGAGCGGTCCCGGGCGCCGGAGGACCAGCGATCCGACTCCGAGAAGAAGATAGACCTCCTCAAGTTCATCGCCAAGACTCAGCAGCGGATGCTCCGCCTCCATGTGCTCGCCAAGTGGTGCCAACAGGTGATTCTCGTCGTCGTCTTTTTTTTTTTTTTTGCTTCTTTATTGCTCGCTGTGAACTGGTTTTTTGCCTAGGGTTTCTGAATGTGTTCCTTCTTGAGTGCCTCTAGGCTCCGGTAGATGGAAAGCCGCTTCATTTCTTAATCCATGGTACGGATTTAGTCTAGTGTCTGGATTAGTAGTTTATCTGGGGATGATCCTGGAAACCTAGTTCCAAACTGGTAGTCAGTCTTGGTGAATTTGGCGTTTTGGATATGCTTTAGGTTACAATAAGTGCAGCTTATTTCAGTTTTCTGGAGTGTTTTTCCCCCCTCCCTTTTAATGCATTTTAGCAACAATATGAAATTTATTAGTTTGTGATGTAGTACAACACGCTTTGTGCTCTAACAATTTTTTTCTACTAACCCCAAATGCTACAACATCATTAAATCCTTAGTCTATTTGTATGTATTAATAGTTAAAAAATAGCAGATTATGTTTTGATGCAATTTAAGATGTAGCTAAATCCTTGAAGGTGAATTGTAAAATTAGAGAAATTTGTTGGAACCATTATTTTGAGAATTTTCTCATTGGTGTTCTATATACTATTCTCAATCTTTGACATTTTTTATTTGAGACTGATTGTATCCTAAATTAGTAAGATGCTCTACAACTTTAGGAACCAAGTGAGTCGTTTTTATATGGTGCAGAAAATATTTCTCATGATTCACAACATATTAAAGCTTTGTTGTCTAGACATGTTAGGAGAAATATTCCATAAAGCACAGATTAAGGCTGTAAGTTGGGCAGTTTGGGTTTATTAGAGGTAAAACTTTATTGACCAAAGGTGATCACCCTCACCGCATGATGAACCCAATGTAATTTCTGAACTAGCATGATAAACATGTACCTAATTCGAGGTGGAATCAAATTGATTCTCAAGGTATTAATGTCAGAAAAAGAAGTAAGCCACTGCATTCAATTTGTAAATGTTAATTGACAAAGCATGTTGTGCTTTTAATTGTCATTATCTAAATGTACAACTTTCCAGAAAGGTTGCATACTTTTTATGTTTGAATGAATTTTTTTGGAGTCTTCACTGGTAACCTTATTATAAAATCCTTTGTGACATTATGCTTCTTGATTTTTTGGAGTCTTTTTTATTCACTTTGTCACTTGTTTTGCATCCAGCATTTTCTTTAAATTAAGCTCAGAATCTGACTTGAAGATGGTGGTCTGTGCATTTATTCATTTGTTTGATGATCAATGTCAAAGTAGTCTTGTAAACTTTTGAGATGCCTTATTATATAATTAAATTGTTGGCTCACGTTGTGTATCACATTAGATGACTGATTTGATCTTGAACTGGCATGGTTTAGGCGAAGTTCACGTATGGCATTTATAACACCTTGCCAGAGAACTATAATCTTAAGCCTGGACAAACATTCAAGTGAAAGCATAAAGAGTCTTGAATTAGCAAAATGATTGTTCTGTAACAGTCATTACAACTCATGAGCTTTATGAATGCCATTTGTTTTGTCTGATACAAGATAGTGTTCCTAATTATAGTTTGGTCTGTGACCTAGTTTCCATTCTCATATTACTGAAATGGCAACTTATGCACATGATTGTCGATATACTCAAATTGGGCTCCTTCATGGAGAGAACTTCAAAATTTTAATAACATGGAGATGGAGGGCTGGGAAAGCATTTACATAAAATATTCTAATGTATTCGTCGATCTCGTCTTTTTGCAATCTCCCAATTTGACTGTGACATAGCCTAATTTAGATATATCTTAACCTTGAAGATGATCTTCCAGGAAATCTTTAAGAATTTAGGTGAAGGGTAAAAGTATAATGGCTGTTCTCTTGGTAGAAGTTTTGGAGGACAATTAAGATATAGTTATCTAGTCTAGTGTTGAAAACTTTATCATGTACATGTTTACAACTTTTAGTGGTCGATTCCGAGGTTGTCTTTTACATTGTCCGATTTGCTCAAATGGAGCCTACGATTGATGCACTAGTTGGCATGTGGTGACGTGTGGCTTGCCATAAAGGTTCCCATGCATGCTAGGCTGAGTCACACTCAAGCAACTCTTCACATGTGGAGGTTGGCTTAGGTTCTTTTTCATTGCAAAGGCTTCGTGTGCTACAAAGGTTGTGACATGCTCTGCTGCTACAGACAACATCCTTCCATTGCACACACAAATGAACTCTTATTGGAGGCTTTTTTGCTACATGTTATTTAGAAACACTTTTTGTCAAATTTAGTTGCCTGACTATGAGTACATACTAAACACTAAACACAACTTGCTCAGTTATTTACTTTGGTTTGGAGGGAAATATGATGAATAAGTTTTGTTGTTTAAATAGATAATTTGCATTGATATTCGAGTTTCAAAGTTTTACAAAAATTAGACTATTATATAATATAATATATTATATTGGGAGAATTGCGCATAAGGATTTTTTTATGGTCTAAACTGATTTAATTATAATGTTTTTTGGAAATAATAGATTTAATTATAATGAATTATGAAAATAATAGATTTTTTGGAAATTCGCCACATTATTTTTTCTCTTCCCGCTGACTTGTGCGGACGGCCGTCGGAATTCTTTATATTCTCCTACTTTCAACTTGTCGAGCACTCAAGGCTTATCCGCCACGTGGCGACAAGAGAAACAAGGGACTAAGTCACCCATGATAACTCTACGGATGATGTGGGAGCTGCGCAGTTGGCGAGGTGTGAGTGACCCCTGAGACACGATACATCGGTCAGATTGGTCTTCATTGCTGACGTGGGTTGTGCTGTTATACGACTATACATAAAGTAATGAAAGGAACACGATGTCATGCAAAATTAATTTTGGGCATTTAACATAGCTATAGTAGAAATGCTTGACAAATATGGTCTATAAATCAATAAATTGTAGTTGCAAGGATTAGTAATCATGGTAATGCTTGTATTGAAAATTGGCTAAACTAAATTGTTATTACTTACAACTTTATCAGAATAATTGCTTATATTTACTTTAGAGAGCTCAAACTTGACTGAAAATGCACATCTGTAATCCAATTCACTATTATTGCTTCACTTTTCTTTACATTTGAGACACTGGTGACATTTTCTGACATAATTGAATCCTCTATACAAGAGCCTAGATGACCTGAAAACTAATATAATTTGTCTACACAAACAGTTCCTTCTATGTTAAGGTTGTGATTGTCAGACTCATAGTGTCCTGTTACTTGGTGCGTGTTGTTGTATTTTCCTCACTACAAGAAATGATTTTCTATACTAGATTTGATTTGTACAGTGACTCTGCTTCACCACTTGTTTTCCTTGTCTTTTTTATCTCAGATGTAGTAATATTGCAACTATTAACCAATTCTTACTGAGGTAATATGTTGTTTCAGGAAAAGTAGTAGCCAAATTCTGTGCAAAATACCTGCACACTCAAATTCTCAAGTATGAGCCTCAGTTGGGTGGTGATTTATCTGCTTCAGTACAAAAAGCATTTTTAAGGTAACATATGATGCTACTATTGTCTTCCAATATCTGTAGTTTTGAGTTGAGATAAAAAATTCAGTTTTAGGCCACATATGGTATGTCATAAAGCATGTAATGTGACAAGAGAACATATGGTATGTCATACATATGATTCTTGTTTTGATTCAGAATGGATGAGATGATGAAAGGACAGAGAGGATGGAGGGAATTAGCTGTACTGGGGGACAAAATGGACAAGTTCACAGGTTTAATTGAAGGATTGATATGGTCCCCAAGGGGTGGTTATTCCAGTGAACATTTAGATGAATGGGCATATGAGGAGGTGATATATTACTCTGATGATCTTCTTTAACTTTGTTCAAGATGTTATATTGTTTCATTTAATATGCTGGGGATGCCATATCTTGAATACTTTGCTTGTTTTGTTTTTGGAAGGATTGTCTTTTAATTATGTGGGTCTGAAGTTCCTTTTGTGCTGTAATATATGTGCACGAATGAAGAATCCAAAAAAAGTACAGCTGTGGAGTCTGTGAAAGCATTTTTCTTTGTCATCCATCTTAGTTGTATTTTATATAATGGTTGAATTGTTCTCAGGGAAGCCAAAGTTTCAAGATTTTTTTTTTAATACCTAAATGAGCTGTTGAAGCTATAAAAGGATGGGAAAGTATTTTAGGAGATTTTGGCTGAAGCCAACTTTTCAACAGTAGTTGTTTGATTTGTTTGAGCTGTCTCTGCAGTTGACAAAGTGTTTTACAATGTTTAGGGTCTTGGTTGTCAAGGAATTGTATAACATGTTTTTCGGATGAAAATTTAAAATGTTGTGCTGTTGTTGAAGATAGAAATACAAACTTTGAGAAAGGAGGGGCAGTACATTGGGAAGAGAGATCAAAGGAGTGAAAGAACAGAGAAAGAGATTGAGAGATAATTGAGCTCTAATTTTCCCACGATATGTCACACCTCAAACTGACTTCTGTGGTTTGTGATATTGCTGTAGGTCACTTGTCTGGGTTTGGCCTCTCCTAAAATTGAACATGTCCATTAAAGTTGTTCCTTTGGCCTATAATTCACTTGGTCTGAAGTGTCTGATGAGTCCTTGTTCATCAGATTTCCCTGTTTGGAAGTTGGTTGCTTTTATATGTCCAATATAAGTGAGAAGCACAAGATTATGCATTTACTTTTTTCACATGAAATTTCTGAATTTTGTTTTGACAGAGATTTTATAAAGCTAAAATATTGTGATGGTAAAGATGTAGAAATGAAATGCTTCATAGAACATACATTTTAGAAAAAGGTCTATCCGTATTGCAAACCCAGATTTGTTGGGTAATTACCAGAACAGTGTGATACTTTAAAATATACTACATGCGTATACTTATGTTAACTTAAGACGTACTAGTTTTTGGTGTGTACCAGGTATGTCACTTCAATTCGAGTTTCATGGAACAAAAATTATTATTCAAAGTTAGGAGTATATGATGCATAATAGAGGAAAAAGGAGACTGATTCTTATTGGCAGGTGCAGAACTTAAATCGTGTATCATCTTTGCATTATATTCCTAAATTTTGTTAGAAGGCTTATATTTATGTACACAAGGCTTCTATACAGACTGAGGCAATTTGTATGTTATCTTGCACTACTAATTTACTATGGTATGTATACTCAATATCTGGCAAAAATGGTAGAAGAATTTGGCAAGTGATTGTTTGTTGTTTTTCTAATTTTCATATGTTCCCACCATAAATTTTCTAAATATTACATACATGCTGAATATAAATTAGAGTGGTAGAAAATGCATTAGTATTAATTACCTTGTCCTAGTTTCTAAAGTTTTGTCATATTGGTTCCTTTTTTTCTGTGTCCATTGTCCTTGTCCATGTTTCATACTCAAGATCTTGTTCTTGTCGGTGCTAGTTGTTAGACTGAATCTTGAAAAGGCGTAAAGTACTATTTGCAAGTTAAGTGGATCCATTAGGAATCTTGTGACTCAAAAGAACTCTTTGTCAGGGACCACATTCTGATTTCTCTGGACCGACATCTGGAAGCACAGCTTGTGTGGCAGTCATCAGAAACAACCAACTCATTGTTGCAAATGCTGGTGATTCTCGTTGTGTACTCTCGAGGAAGGGTCGGGTTTGTCACTAAGAGAATCTCTTTCTACTGATTTGTGTTTTCATGTGCTTCAAAATTACATCATAGACAAAAAATATGCCTCAATTGTGTAGTCTTACTTCTGTTTGTTCTCTATAGGCAATTAGTTTGTCAACAGACCACAAACCATATCTTGTTGAGGAGAAGGAAAGGATCGTAAAAGCAGGTGGTTTTATTCAAGCAGGACGAATAAATGGAAGCTTAAACCTCACTAGAGCAATTGGTACTTCCTCAGTGTTTTTTAATAAAATTTGTAGGCTGCCTTATCATATGTTTTACTCTTGAGAAGCAAACTTATGGCAAGCGACATGGAATTCAAGCAAAATAAGTTTTTACCTGCTGAGAAGCAAGTTGTGACATGCAATCCAGACATAAACATTGTGAGTATACCACAGTTCCGCTTCCAATAGTGATTAAATTTAGAACCATTTGAACTATGATCCACCATATTATCATGAGTTCTATTATAAATCTCGGTATGTCATTTGTTGGCCTTCGCTGTAGGTGGAGCTATGCGATGATGATGAATTTCTCATTTTAGCATGTGATGGAGTCTGGTATGCCTTTTCAGCACCTCTTTAGCAATTGTAAATCCAAGACAACTAAATCTACTATAACTATTCTTATAATGAGATTTCCAACAATCATATATATCGTGTTTCAATTGCAACATTGACATGCCTTCATTTAAATAGTTGATAGACCATAAGCCACGGTTATAATGTTATCAATACTCTAGTGTCCATCCACAATTTAAAGAAGATAGTAATACTATTGTCTTTCATGTTTCTAGCACATCGAAGTATCAAACTACTCACACTAAATTATATGTTTATAATTCATAATAAATTTCTCAGCTATTTGTGTGCCTATGAATTCTCTTCTCTTACAAATAGAACAGTTGATGTATATTAAATTAGAGCTCAATAGCGGCAAAAGATTCATTGGATAGTATCAGTCAAGTGTTTGTGTTTGAACATTCAGCATTATTTTGTCTATGTACTTCATTGGACTGTAATAAATTTCTCATGTTTGGTTATTACCTGTTGTGCCGTTATCATCATCATCTACCAGTTCAAGAATTATGTTTCATTGTGGCTTATAACATTTATAACCGTAAGGTGTTTTTCTACATAGTCGAGTGCTCCTTGCTTAGAGATTCTAATAGAATCAGATTGAGAACTCATGCTTGCCATAGTATGTGTCCATTTGAAATACTCGTGTACTTATAGGTGTCTATTCTGATACTTTTTACCAGGGATTGCATGATAAACCAGCAACTGGTGGATTTCATCACTGAGCATATAAAAACGGTGAGGACCTTATTCTATGTTATTTTTTGATCACTTTAAGAGTATCTTTCTCGGAACCTTATGTCCAACATAAACCAATTATCCGAAGCTGTAACGTCAGTGACCTTGATTGAGGCTAACTTCAACACTTGATGGTCTCAGTAACCGAGCTCATGAAATGGACTTTTGTTTTTTGGCCAAATAGTGTATCTTAGGCTTTATACATAATGGAATAAAGCAGTTTTATTTGCCAGAAGTATATTTTGTTTTATTTATCATAATACTTTTTCTGGTGCCTATGTTGCTAACTGCAGGAGAGCTGCCTGTCTGCAGTATGTGAAAGAGTGTTGGACCGGTGTCTGGCACCATCCACCATTAGTGAAGAGGGATTGGACAACATGACGATGATACTGGTGCAATTTAATAAGCCGATCAGACCTGATGCTCCTCATACATAAAAATGATGATATGCTGGGTGAGACTGAAGTTCCAAGTGATCCTTCTATCCTGCTGTAGATTTGAAGTGTGTTGTACATAGCAATATATCCTCTTGAAGGTTGTAGCGTATACATTTGGACAAATCATCATATGGCAGTGAATTAGTTGCGGGTGATCCCAAAGTTCCCATCTTTAACCCGATAGTTAGTATCGAATGTATAAAGCACTATTCATTTGGTTTACGGAGTGCTGAAGAACTAAATGGTTGACTTTACTCTTCTCATATGACATGATGACCTATGGATAAAATCGCATGATGTGTATTTTCTTAAATTGCCTGACAATGTGTTGGTTTTTGTGGAGACAAAAGTCAGATATCTTCTTTTCTTTCAAATGCAACCTTAGTGAGGAAGACTTGATTCTCGAGACCTTAAAATAAATACAATCACAAACCTTACCACACACATTAGATGTGGAATTATTTTTTTAATATTATAATATGTTCACTGTTGCAAAAAATTTCATTCAGTTGTAAGTTTAAATAGCCTCTATTACTGAGAAGTATCAGCAAAGCCAGATTTGTGGTAGAATCAACTTATTGTTTATTGAACAAGCAAACGGCACTAGAACTTTGATGCTCGAGCTCAACAAGCTATGCAACATGTGGTAGATCGAAAGCTAGGGCAGAAAGATGTGGTAGATCGAATGCTAGGGTTGCAAGTCAAGGTAGAAAGTGTAACGTTGAAAGAAACGCAGCCTCTACTCAATTCATAAATTCCAAGAAGCTTATTGTTTACCGGATTCTATATTCTATTGTGCACGCTAGAGTCACTACTAGTCTATTTGCCGTTGTGCGTTGAGCCAGCAGTAACCAGTGTTTTACTACACCATTCTATCTATATTAAAGGATAGCGATAGAATCTTCAAGGATAGCGATATTCTCTCTTCAAGGAGTCGGGGTGCGAAAGAGCAAGCAGCGGGAATAGACAAGCAAACTTCTTGTCGCCGGTGCATAAGCTGACTATGGGTGCTCTAACACTTATAGGATGGGGTGCGAGTTCCACTTGCCTGCGTGTTCTTTCGCCTAAGTGTATTAGGGGTGAGTCTTCAATCCTTTCTTTCAACCTTTCTTTCTACTGCTTGAGACTGAATTTCATGGACTTGCAACTTTCTACGGCTTTAGATACGAAACCTTCTATTTTCTACTTCTTGAGCATCTACTATACTTTCCACTTAACGAGATACCTTCTACTTGACTTGATACTCAACTGGATACTTGGGTAGAGGGGAACTAATGCGTTGGGTCACGCCAGCTTTGACTTGATCTCGCGCTCAGAAATGAGTAGGATAACTATAGCTACAACTTGATTATTGGCAAGTTGGGTAGAGGGGAACTAATGCGTTGGGTCTCGCCAGCTTTGACTTGATCTCGCGCTCAGAAATGAGTAGGATAACTATAGCTACAACTTGATTATTGGCAAGTTGGGTAGAGGGGAACTAATGCGTTGGGTCTCGCCAGCTTTGACTTGATCTCGCGCTCAGATATGAGTAAGATAACTATAGCTACAACTTGATTATTGGCAAGTTGGGTAGAGGGGAACTAATGCGTTGGGTCTCGCCAGCTTTGACTTGATCTCACGCTCAGAAATAAGTAGGATAACTATAGCTACAACTTGATTATTGGCAAGTTGGGTAGAGGGGAACTAATGCGTTGGGTCTCGCCAGCTTTGACTTGATCTCGCGCTCAGAAATGAGAAGGATAACTATAGCTACAACTTGATTATTGGCAAGTTGGGTAGAGGGGAACTAATGCGTTGGGTCTCGCCAGCTTTGACTTGATCTCGCGCTCAACCTTTAGTTCCGAACCGGGGCCGTCGTACCTCTTTCATCCGAATCTCTTTCCACTCAACATTACATACAACTAACTATCTATCGACCACCACAATTCATCTGATTCCCGGCATGCGAGAGAAGTTCTCATTCCTCTCTCATCGGCGAAGAACGGCAGCAGAACCACTTTTTCCAGGGCCACCCACATCTTATCCATCTGCCGAAAGAGGGTACCGTAAGCAATACGAGCAAGCAATCAATGCCTCCCCTGGAACCTGACCTAACAGTTGATCCCGAACCGTGGGAAGATAGCACTCTTTATCCATGGAGTATTATTCCCCAGCTTTACGTACGAGTCGATCTTTAACGAAAAGAGGAAGGTCAAAGGAAGTGTGCTTTGACCATGAGACATGTACAACCTAGTTAGCGAACAAGCAAGAGAGACGAAAACAGCTGCTGTTCTACCCCCATCTCTCTCGCATCTCTCTCCATCTTTCAGCCCTTTTACAAAGTTGACTTTTGAGGAAGGGTGAGTGCTGTTATTCATCATGCATTCATATAGAGATTTGAAATAGTCTCCTCGAGACGATTGGACTCAATATTTTGTTCTTTTCTATTGGTAATTACAATAAGCTCAATGCTTAGAGAAACATTAGGATATGATTTGAAGTACACTAATCCCACCAAATACAATTGTGCAAGTGTTCACTTGGCTCCGCTCCAACTTCTCATTCATGTGGAGCTCATGCTTCCTCTTCTCGGACCATCCTTTGCCGTCTCGTCTATCTTCTGGTCCAACTCCTTGATCCTTTCCTCGCTGAACGTGTAGGTATCCGCTCCATGTGTCGCCAACGAATGCGTGGCGTTCCTTGTGCTAGTTCGACCTGTAGGACTAATGGCAACCAGGGAGGGGAGGAGGACACCGACTCCGAAAGTGCGTTTCAAAGATTTCTTCCTCTCATCACCGAACGGTAGCGCCAACCAAGGCATGCCGGAGAAGAACTCCTCAAAGGAATCCTGATCCTTGTCCATGGAGATGTTAACCACCTCGAAAGCACTGCCCATGCGCTTGATCTTGTGATATTCCTCGATCATATGAGGAAGAAATCTACGGCATGTACCGAACCGGCGAGCCGAGAAGAAGAGAAGGATGGTCTTGCCAACAAGCTCCTTCATTATTGTTTATAATGATTCATAAATTTATATATGATATATGAGTTTCAAGCATATTATCATATCATATGAAAATATAAATATGTAACGATCGATGATATCTAGGATACAAACAACAACGTCTTATTTGAAAGTGATTTGGTGATATATATTGTTGATAGAGTAAAGCCTGTCTGCCTGCTAGTTGCTAGTTATAAGAAGCATGAGTAGCAGAAAGCACATGGATTATGCTTCAGATAGTAATCTCTATAGATAATTCGGTTGACTAGGCTCGAGCGGCACAGTTAATAATAAGGATTTGCAGCAAATTGTGTTCAATCTCTGAGTCTGCTAGTCTATCAAAATGCATCTTTATATATTTGTTTGGGCATAGTATCTCTAAGAATGTATGCTTGCAATGAACATTTGTTTGGTCTTTATATATTTGGATGTGTGAAGTTATATCCTGTATTTGCAAGTGAAAATCCAACATTGTTGTGCTTGTTAAATCCAAACTTTCGACATCTGTATCAGACATTAGGACTGCAGATGATGCTTTCATGATCCTCTCAGCTGCATTCATAAGATAGAGAAATAGAAGAGTGAAACTAGGAAGCTACACTTTAAATGAAGTTCTAGAAGTACTAATCCTTTTATTGATAAATTGGTGCACATCTAAAAGTTAACACTTGCACAATTGTATTTGGTGAGATTAGGTAAGACTATTCCTAATTTAACCCAATCTAGGCATAGTTGACACCCAAGGGACCTGATCTCACTTAGATGATCATTAATTAAATTGTCTTATATGGTTTGGGAATGCAATTCAACCTAAAATGTAGCCCCATATTAGCAAGATGGTTAAGCATCATCATCTTGTTTGCTATCGCATGAAAAAATGCATCAAGATAGTAGCTGAAGCTGATTTAGTTTTTATGTGTTGCTCTTTCTTTAATCAAGTGAATGCTTCCATTGGTGTCTATTAGGCTTAATTTTACATGCAAAAACAAGTTGCTTGACAATAAAAATATTTTACATGTAAAAATATTTTACATGCAAAATCAATAAAAATATTTTAGAAACTTTAAAACAAAAATAATGATCATCTATATATATTTTAAATTTATTTTTGAAGATTTTTAAATGCTTAAAAATCTTATATATTATTTTTACATTTTTATAATAATATATGAATATCACTAGTATATTATTTGTTATTTCTAATTATGGTTTATATTTTTTATATTTTCATAAAAAATAAAAAATAATGATCATATGAGATTTTGCATGATACTGATCATGTTTTGATCTAATGCATTTTATTCTTTGTTTCTCTCAGAATACTAAATTAAACTTTGTGAGTTAAAAGTATGATTTGTTATTTTAGTTGGAGTTAAAATCTTAAATTCACAATCTATAAATAAAAACTCATGTAATACTTTATGCATATAATGAGGAGGGAGAGATCAAAAAAAAAAAAAAACCTCAAATTAGTCCTAGAGATTATAAAATTTTAATTTAATAAGGGTTTTTAACTTTAAATCTTTTATATTTTGCTCGATACTCTCTTCTATGATTTCTTAATACCCAACATTTTATCAAGAGATTTCTCAACATGATACTAGAGAGCTTTTTGAATTTTTCTATCATTTAAGGAATTTGGGTTTATAATATTTTAGTAAAAATAGAAAAAATGTCCCAAAAAAAACACACACACACACACAATTAAGAAGAAGTTAAATAATGGATAGATAAAGCTGAAATCTTCAAACAGACGAGTTGGTAACGTCCATTAGTTGTGGATGCTTCTTTTGAATCATTTGACATATCATATATTTAGGAAGGGAGGGAATTTAATGTAACGTGAAGTACTATTTTTTTAATAGAAATATTACATTCGATAAATTGGTCTCCTTATTTGTTGACACAAGATATAAACCTGATATAGCTACTACTGTCTCGATTTTGTGTTGAAATGGATTGTTGATTTATACGCTATTTCTCTTCTGAGAACATGGAACATATCCTTCGATTAGTACGTGCGATTATCAAGAAAAATACCTTTCGCGTCTAGTCTCGAGAGAATATCTTTTTTTTTTTTAGATCAAGAGCAACATTAAAGTTAGAAAGTTGGTCGAACTTGTTGAATCTCGTATTTTGATGATGAAACCACTTGATATATGTTAATGATTTAATCTACGTTTTGAGTGACGCAGGATACTTCGATCAGGTTGAAACAATTAAAGCAGGAAAATCATGTTGGGCCGGAGGAACATGTTAAAAGATTGGACGTCGGGCCGGTGGATCGGTCGACGTATCGACAGAAGGCTTCGGGCTGTAGATTCGGGCATCGGGCCAAAGAGAGCGGATATTGCGCCGAGGACATCGGAGTTGCGGAGACAACTGGCCGATTGGGCAATAGGCTGCAAGAGAGGACGTTGTGCCAAAGAATCGGACGAAGCGTCGAGAGACCAATGACATGCCGGACAACGTGATTAATGCTTAGTATTAATTGTCTCGATCGAAGTTTTGTTTTACGTGTGCAGGATTAACTACGATGAAAGTAAGATATGCAGCAGGAGTTGCGCCGGAGTCTAGACAATGATCACGTTGAGAGTTCGAGAGTTCGACGGAAGTTCGGACGGTCATCGGAGGTTCTGCGGGAACAAATCCGAGAAGTCCAGGAGCTTGCCAAAGAAGCTCGTCGGAACTCGCCAAGTGGATCGTTGCAAGTCCAAGAGTTTGCCGGAAGTCCGTAGGAGAATCACTGAGGGTTCATCGGATGATCGACGGAAGTTCGCCGGAAGCTCGACGGAAGAAGCGATTGACGTACCGGAGCAAGTTGCAGTAAATATCTTAGGAAATATCGTAGTTAGC